>NC_091621.1:17551309-17854339 GCF_027580195.1 Bos mutus | reverse complement strand
TGGCAACTCAGCCTCTCGTAGTGTCAGTTTCTTATTTTATTCACTCCATCATTATGGCAGCCTCACAGACTGTTCTGTGTATTATCTGATGAGACTGTGTATGTAAAGCACCTAGCCAGGACTCGCATGTATCATCGTGTCTCTATAAATGTGTGTTTCTTCCATCCCTCTCCAATTGTTAACCTCTCCTTAATAGTAACCTACATCTTATATAGGTATTTTTCTATGCCCCAGCATCTCCTGGGCAATGCTCATGCCGTCTCTCCTGGTCCCCAAGGTAGAAGGCCACATGGTGTGTCCAATATCTCTAACCAGAGCATAAAGAGGGGGCCTTGGGACAAGGCTGGTTATACAATGATGCAGATTTGTAGGTTACGTTCAGGATTTTATACTCTTTTATTGAAGCAATAGGAGACACCGAAGAGTTTTAAACAGACTTCCGCTGGATACTGAACATCGGGGACGTGTGGGGATGCAAAGGAGACTTTCGCATTAGTTTAGTTAAGAGACATTAAGATTCTAGATAGGGGGTGGGGGGACAGGACCAGTGTCAGTGGAGAGAAAAATAGACAAATTTAAGGAAAATTTCTAGAGAAGGAAATGACAACCCACTCCAGTATTCTTGCCTGGAGCATTCCATAGAAGGAGCAGCCTGGTGGACTACAGTCCATAGGGTCGCAAAGAGTCAGACACAACTGAAGTGACTTAGCAAGCACTCATGCAAGCAGAGGGAGAGAAAGAAAAAAATAAATGGCACAAACATAATTGACAACCACTTAGAATAATATATGGCACATAATGAACATTCCATAAACATTCATTATTATTATTATTCTAGTTACTATACAATATGCTATAATAAACTCACAGAACACATAAATATGATTTTTTTTTAGTACAAAATCATGAAGGATTTTTACAGTTTTGCTTCTGAAATTCTTTGGCTAGGCATTTCAGTGAATTTATGATTTGTTATATTTTTATAAGCAACTTGCATATTCAGGAATTCTTTTTAAAAACTGCAGATAGTTTCCAAACATGAAAATTTTATGAACACTAATTTTAACAATTAATGAGGCCAACTTATTATGTTCTACAGACATTTAATTAAACATTTATCAATGTTAGTTTTATGGGTATTTTTTTTTTTCAAGATTTTGTAGAATCTCACTTGTTTCCAGGATTCCTCACATATTTTCAAAGGGCCTTAAAAACACTCAGGGCCTAATTCACATGCCTGTTATACCTAATTAACAGAATGAGCCTGAAACAGTGGACAACCAAGAAAGAACAAAGTGAAGCCAGGATCATGATACATCAGATTCTGCTAAAGGGGACAGTGTGGAGAAAATGCCATCACGTGATCTAATTTTTCTCAACTTTTATTAAATGGTTCCCTGGCTATCTCCTTCTTAATTTGGGGAGTTTATCAAATGTCATTGAAGTTTAAAAAACTCCACTGACCTTTTACCTTGAAAGTGAAAATTGCCCAGTCAAGTCCGACTCTTCGTGACCGCATGGACTATACAGTCCATGGAAATCTCCAGGCCAGAATACTGGAGTGGATAGCCCCTTCCTTCTCCAGGGGATCTTCCCAACCCAGGGATCAAACCCAGGTCTACCGCATTGCAACCAAGTCTTTACCAGCTGAGCCACGAGGAAACCGAAGAATACTGGAGTGGGTAGCCTATCCCTTCTCCAGTGGATCTTCCTGACCCAGGAATGGAACCAGGGTCTCCTGCATTGCAGGCGATTCTTTACCAACTGAGCTATCAGGGAAGATCTTTTAACTTACTTATGTGTAAATAAGGGCTTATCAAATTACGCATTTTGTCAGACTGTTTAGAATCAAAGTCCCTGCATATCCAAGATTATCATTGTGAAAGAATTCAGTTTTCAAAAAGGCAGTAACACTACCTTCATAGGACAGCATTTTTTACTTTAAAAGGACATTAGGGCTTCCCTGGTGGCTCAGTGGTAAAGAATCAGCCTGCCGATGCAGGAGGCAAGGGTTCTATCCCTGATCCGGGAAGATCCCAATGCCACAGAGCATCACAGATATTGAACCTGTGCTCTAAAGCCTGGAAATCACAACTACTAAGCCCTCAAGAGACAACTACTGAAGCCCACCCACCCTAGAGCCTGCACCCCGTAAGAGAAGCTCCACAACAAGAGAGGCTCTGCAACCAGAAGCCCAGGCACCACGACTACCGAGTAGCCCCCCCTTGCTGCAACTAGAGAAAAGCCTGTGAGGCAGTGAAGACACACGATAGGCAAAAATATAATAATAATAAATACATAATTTTTAAATGGACATTAAACATCATACAATTCAAAAAGGGGAAATGATTTGCCCAAAATCACACAGCAGCTACTGACAGCACCAAAGGAGTCACTTCCATACACCCTCTGACTAGTTCTTACCAGAGTTCTTACTTGAGTTCCTACTGGTTCCTTAAGAGACAGATGAATAGTAGGCAGCGGCTTGCAGCCTAGAACTTCTATATCAACTCACAAAGCACTCAGAGTCTTCACATTCTGGTCCCATAAGTGAAGGTAAAGCCTTAAGAATTTACTCTGAGAACAAATCAGGGAGATTAAAATGATCAAAACTATGTGTCAGGAAATTGTTTATTTACCATGAATTCTACTCAAGAAATTTGAATGCCTTTAAGAATTTGCCTTAAATGTAAAAATGGTAGAAAAAGAAAATGCTCTACCTTTTCCATCTCTTCAAGCAGAAATCATAGTTAACGGGATTTTCTCAAGTGAGTCACTTAATGACTTACAAGAAATGGCCAGCTGAACCTTGATTCATATAAAGAGTAATATTTTTATTCTGGACAATTCCTTCTTGATATTGCTGGAGGGAAATATGAGAAAAACGAATGCTATACTGATTTTCCATAGGGCAACATTGGTCATACTAAAATGTATGTACTAAAGTACTTTTAGAAATGCTGTGATAAAGGAATTCTAACTACCAGAATACTTATTCTTTCTCATTGCAGCTACCACTCATTGAGAACTTAAAGTGTGCAAAATAAGATCATTTAAACTTCATGGCATCCCAATAATTAAATGTTATGGTAGCACTTTTACTGATGAAGGAACTAAGTTTGAGAATTTAAACAACTTAGCCAAAGTTACACAATGACTAGGCTTCAACTGAACCATGGCTGTGTGAAAGCATGATCTTGCTCTTAAGTATACAACCCTACATTTGAATTCTAGAGTACCAGTCAGTTGTTATGTGCTTCCCAGGTGGCACAGTGGTAAAGAATCCACCTGGCAATGCAGGAGACTCGGGTTCAATCCCTGGGTCGGGAAGATCCCCTGGAGTAGGAAGCGGCAAGGCATTCCCGTATCCTTGCTTGAGAAATCCCATGGACAGAGGAGCCTGGCACGCTACAGCCCCTTGGGGTTGCAAAGAGTCAGATACAACTAAGCGACTGAGCATGTACATAAGCAACCACTTACAAGAATAGTTTCAGAAATGCTTAATAACTGGCTCTGTGTGTGTGTGTGTGTGTGTGTGTGTGTGTGCGCGCGCGCGCGCGCACGTGCGCTCAGTCATCTCTGACTCAGTCATCTCCTGCTTCTCCTGGGTCTCCTGGATTGGCAGGCACTCTCTACCACTGTATCACCTGGGAAGCCTTGTGATTGTTTACAAGAGCCTAAAGGTTGAGCTGGAGTTCTAATGAGAGGTAAAGAGAGGCAGAGATCTGGACGTCACTGGTGTACGCATTCATAATCAAAGGAAAGCATACATTGTTTAATCCTTTAGAGGTTTAAATCTGTGACTATCTCATTTCAAAAATATTTAGAGGATATCTACTCAGACCAGGCACCATTCTAGACGTGTGGGATGCATCAGGGAACAAAAGTGACAGAAAGATCTCTGCCTTTCTGGAGATGGGTGGAGGGAACATAGATAAAAACATAATAAATAAGTAAAGTATACAATATGTTAAAAGATGATAAGTGAAACGACAGGAGGAAGAAGAGAAGCAGAGAGCAGTATCCTTCCTAAAACTCCTGTGAAAATTCTTAATGATTTGTTAGTGGACACATCAACAAATGGAAGGTGAGGTTTCTACCTGCTTTGGTAATATTCATATCTGAGGTTAACCAGAGAATCTAGGTAATCTAATAGTCTTAGAAATGGATGACTGATAACTCCAGAAGCGGGTCATCGCCTCTACATAACCCAGGGATGCTACCAGAGGCTTAGAAAATCCCAAGACTCAGGAAATATGATCACAACTACAACTCTGGTTGCAACTAGCCCAATCTCTGAACTGAAACAAACGAAAATAGGAAATGTGTTTCAGGATGGTCTCATCACCATCTGTCCACCCAGTTCCTCCTGGCTCTGACTAAAATCCTTCAGTAAGAAGCACTGCTCAAGAGCAGCCCCAGAGCTTCTCAAACTCCCAGGGTCATAATATTAGGTACAGTTCAGTTCAGATCAGTCGCTCAGTCATATCCGACTCCTTGTGACCCCATGGAACACCATGCACCAGGCTTCCCTGTCCATCACTAACTCCCAGAGTTTATTCAAACTCATGTTCATTGAGTCCGTGATGCCATCCACCATCTCATCCTCTGTCATCCACTTTTCCTCCTGCCTTATATCTTTCCTAGCATCAGGGTCTTTTCCAATGAGTCAGTTCTTCACATCAGGTAGCCAAAGTAGTGGAGCTTCAGCTTCAGCATCAGTCCTTCCAATGAATATTCAGGACTGATTTACTTAAGGATGGATTAGTTGGATCTCCTTGCAGTCCAAGGGACTCTCAAAGTCTTCTCCAACACCACAGTTCAAAAGCATCAATTCTTTGGTGCTCAGCTTTCTTTACAGTCCAACTTTCACATCCATACAGGACTACTGAAAAACCATAGCCTTGACTAGACAGACTTTGTTGGCAAAGTTAATGTCTCTGCTTTTTAATATGCTGTCTAGGTTGGTCATAACTTTTTTTCCAAGGAGCAAGCGTCTTTTATTTTCATGGCTGCAGTCACCACCTGAAGTGACTTTGGAGCCCCCCCAAAATAAAGTCTGTCACTGTTTCCACTGTTTCCCCATCTATTTGCCATGAAGTGATGGGACCAGATGCCATGATCTTAGCTTTCTGAATGTTAACTTTTAAGCCAACTTTTTCACTCTCCTCTTTCACTTACACCAAGAGGCTCTTTAGTTCTTCTTCACTTTCTGCCATAAGGGTGGTATCATCAGCATATCTGAGGTTACTGATATTTCTCCTGGCAATCTTGATTCCAGCTTGTGCTTCCTCCAGCCCAGCGTTTCTCATAATGTATTCTGCATATAAGTTAAATAAGCAGGGTGACAATATACAGCCTTGACGTACTCCTTTTCCTATTTGGAACCAGTCTGTTGTTCCATGTCCAGTTCTAACTGGTGCTTCTTGACCTGCATACAGATTTCTCAAGAGGTAGGTCAGGTGGTCTGGTAGTCCCATTTCTTTAAGAAGTTTCCACAGTTTGTGGTGATTCACACAGTCAAAGGCTCAGTCAATAAAGCAGAAGTAGATGTTTTTCTGGAACTCTCTTGCTTTTCCAATGATCCAACAGATGTTGGCAATTTGATCTCTGCCTCCTCCGCCTTTCCTAAAACCAGCTTGAACATCTGGAAGTTCACGGTGCATGTACTGTTGAAGCCTGGTAGTTTGAGCATTCTTTGGCATTGCCTTTCTTTGGGATTGGAATGAAAACTGACCTTTTCCAATCCTGTGGCCACTGCTGAGTTTTCCAAATTTGCTGGCATACTGAGTGCAGCACTTTCACAGCATCATCTTTCAGGATTTGAAATAGCTCAACTGGAATTTCATCACTTCCACTAGCTTTGTTCATAGTGATGCTTCCTAAGGCCCACTTGACTTCACACTCCAGGATGTCTGGTTCTGAGTGATCACACCATCATGATTATCTGGGTCGTGAAGATCTTTTTTGTATAGTTGTTCTGTGTATTCTTGCCACCTCTTCTTAATATCTTCTGCTTCTGTTACGTACCATTTCTATCCTTTATTGGGCCCATCTTTGGGCCCATAGTTTTCAGTCTGTCTGCCCCCTGATGGAGAAGGATAAGAGGCTTATGGAAGCTTCCTAATGGGAGAGATTGACTGAGGGGGAAACTAGGTCTTGTTCTGATGGGCAGGGCCATGCTCAGTAAATCTTTAATCCAATTTTCTGTTGGTGGGTGGCACTGTGTTCCCCCAAACCTACTCCAGTACTCTTGCCTGGAAAATCCCATGGATGGAGGAGTGTAGTAGGCTACAGTACATGGGGTCGCAAAGAGTCGGACATGAGTGAGCGATTTCACTTCACTTCAAACTACGGTGGAGGTAATGGAGATAAGATCTTATGTATGTACTGCTATACTCACTGCCCCCAACACTGCAGCAGGCCACCACTGACTCACAGCTCTGTTGGAGACTCCTGGACACTCCTGCACAAGTCTGGGTCAGTTTCTTGTGGGGTCACTGCTCCTTTCTCCTGGGTCCTGGTGCACACAAGATTCTGTTTGTGCCCTGCAAGGGTCTATTTAGGTATAACAATATTAGGTATATTGTTATATTAATAGTTCCTCACTCAAGGATTTCTCACACCATTGGCAGCAATGCAAAGGAGGCAGGATGAGCCTTTCTTGTGTATGAAGTAAATAGAGTAACAATGAACTGTGATTTCAGGGGAAGGAAATGGTTTTCTGCTCACATGCATGAAACAATACCTTTATCAAAGAATAACATCTACAAGTAGAAAAAAACTCACCTGTAGAATGAAAACATCAATTAAAGCAGACAGTGTCATATCCTATACAATCCTACACATTGTATCTTCAGTTATTTTAACTGATTTAAATTAAAAATGTATATGCCCAGTCTCAAAAATATGTTCATGCTACATTACAAAGATTTAAACAGATGTATCATGAAATGTATTGCTTTTAATGTGAATCTTCATGTAGAATGAATACCTTTGGATGCTTTGTTGCTTTTTTAAATCATAGTAAACAACATATGGACATAAAATTTACCATCTTCCCTGTTTTTAAGTATACAGTAAACTATTAATATATTCACAGGATCTTTAGAATTTTGCATCTTGTCAAACGGAAATTCTATACTACTATAGAATAGTAGTTCTATACTACTGAACAACAATTTTCAGCTTCCCCCCGATGTCTAGCAACCACCATTCTACTTCCTGTTTATGAGTTTAACTACTTTAGATAACTCATATAGATGGAATCATGCAATATTGGTTTTTCAGGACCACCTTATTTCATGTAGTATAACATCCTCAAGGTTTATCTGTATTATAGCATATAAGATTTCCTTCTTTTTAAAGGCTAAATAATATCCTGGTTTTTTTTCAATAAGCAATTTTCTATAATACAGGCAAAAATATTTAAATTTTCCTTAGGAAATTATAATTACACAGGGGGAAAAAAAAAAAACTTGTTATAGTCCAGTAAGGTATTCCTTAGTGGTTTCCCACATCACTTCCTAAGCCAAAGTCTTACTCTATGTTATTTTAAGTTTAGAAATGTAAGCATTTCAAACGATATTTTGCCATGTCACTCTTTGGCTGCCCCAAATGTGAAAGAGGTGGGCTTGCTGCAAGGAGCAAGTTAACTGAGCATCTCTTGCTTGTCAAGTCAGTTAGGATGACATAACAACTTATTACTATTTGAGTAAATCTCTTTCCATGGGAAACACATGACACAAAGTATTACACATATTAACTCATGTAGACAAAAACCAAGATAAAACAAAGTTGTTTCCCTTCACACTTAGTATTTACTGAAATCCAATTTGTTCAATGCTTAAATTGTTTTCTCCTCTAAAGTTAACTAGAAATGTTGACTTTATATAAGTGTAAGAAATTAGTTTTTAACTTTGGTCAAATATATAAAGCTATCAAAATCTTTATTGTTTCAAATACCTTTTAAAAGACTAAATGTGACTTATTAATGAATGCATAAAAAACTAATAAAAGCACTTGTAATAATCCTGAAAGAATTTGATATGTGGTCATGAAGTACTGGCTACAGACTCCATCATTTTGGTTTCAAATTGCTGTATTTTTCACTCTTATTCTATAATATTTCCAATTATCTACATTTGTGGAATGTTGTTCACAAGTGTCAACCTACTCCCTCATAAACTTTTTGTCAGAGCAACTAATAAGTAAAACTTAGGCAGGGAAAAAAACTTTCAATGCTTAATTCTTGCTCCTTTTTTCCGTACTGCAGCTCTTCCCAGACAGGTTATGTACTTCACTTCTTAATGCCTTTTCAGACTTCTCCCTTCAAAATATTCTTCTCTGTCCTGCTCTTACCAAACCCAAGTTCGTCACTCAAGACTCAGTTCAAGAGGCACCTCTTTGGGGAGCCTTCCTCAATTCCCCCAGGCAAAGTCAGCCTCTATTTTAGTACTACCACTTTCAATTATAATTATTTATTTGGAAATCTGTCACCACATCATACTATATAATTCTCAAGAATAGGGACTCAGATCAGGTCAGTCGCTCAGTCGTGTCCGACTCTTTGTGACCCCATGAATCACAGCACGCCAGGCCTCCCTGTCCATCACCAACTCCTGGAGTTCACTCAGACTCACGTCCATTGAGTCAGTGATGCCATCCAGCCATCTCATCCTCTGTCGTCCCCTTCTCCTCCTGCCCCCAATCCCTCCTATCATCAGAGTCTTTTCCAATGAGTTAACTCTTCACATGAGGTGGCCAAAGTACTGGAGTTTCAGCTTCAGCATCATTCCTTCCAAAGAAATCCCAGGGCTGATGTCCTTCAGAATGGACTGGTTGGATCTCCAATAGGGACTAGGTCTTATTTATTTTTATAGTTCTGGCACTTATTACAGTACCCAACACCTGAATAATAGGTGCTCACTACATGTTTGTTAAATAGTCTTAAACACATTCTCACACACACACACACACACACACACACAGATCCTGCTCATGGTTAACACACTTCACTGTCTCTACCTATTTCACCATCTGCAATATAGATCAATAAATCTTTACAGTGAGAGTTTTAGAAAACTATAGCAATATTTTAAAAATATTCATTAAGGTACATTAACTGATTTGGGGGGAGGATACTTAAGGAGAAACTGTGGATCTTTATATACAGATGGGACTTCCCTGGTGGCCCAGTGGTTAAGACTGTGTCTTCCAATCAGTGGGCACAGGTTCGGTCCCTGATAGGGGAGATAAGATCCCAGATACCTTGCAGTCAGAAAATCAAAAATATGAAACAGAAGCAATATTGTAATAAACTCAATAAAGACTTTTAAAATGGCCCACATAAAAAAAAAATCTTTAAAAGCATACACAGATGTTGCAAATAATTATCACGTATTCAATAAGTAACTCTCGGGCACTAGGCACTCACAGAAGAGTTCTCTCTTATATATTACAGAACTTTCTCCTAAGCTCTTTAAATTGTAGCCAATTAATATTACTTATCTTTAAAACGTGATGATGACAGTAATGATAAGGCTGATGACATTTATTTCATTCAAGCGGTGACCAAATAATTAAAGACAAGGGTATGTAATGCTAATACAAAGAAGGGCACTATGTAACAAAACTATTTCAAAGTCCAAATGAGTTCCAATTTTTAAGTTAATGGTTAGAATGGTTTAAAGAAATAGTTCAAAATAAATAGTGCCAACCAATGAGAGCTCTGAAAGTTTGCAAAGCATTCACTGTTTCCAGACTCCCCAGTTTCTTGTCTCTTTTGATCTGATAGGCGTTAACCTCCTGCACCATTTAGTTTTCCCACTTCAAATATCCTAACAAATTGGTCAGAAAAAAATAAAAAGATAAACAAAACCGACCCCCCATGAAACATCAACATATTACCAAAACCATGCACTGAAAATAAAAAGACCTCAAACTTGGAGCTAGAAAGGGACTGAGAAAGAATGTTCCTAATACTCCTCTCTTGCCTGAAATTTGCAGACAGCACTTTTACTTACTAGCACATTCAATACAGAAAAGCTAATAATTAGTCCAGTTTTATTTCCTTAACTTGCAGACAAGGAGTTTGATTTCCAGCCATGATTTTAACAAAGTACCATTGCAAAAAAAAAAAAAGAATTTTCACGGGGATCATAAAATTACATTCCAGCTTCTTTGTCCCTTTTCTTCATCCCCGCTTTCTCTCCGCATCCCCTCTTCTTTATTTCCTTTCTCTATGTTTGAAAGAAATCTAACTACCCTTGACCTTGCTTGTTTCAACAAGACCATTTCTAAATTTTTCTCTGATGGATCTCAGTAAAAGAAAATGTGTTACCAGCTGTGTTTCCCCCACTATTTAGCCGAGTGAGCTCACTGCCACAGTTCTGAGATGCCAGTAGTGCAGTCTCACCAGTGACTGCCAACACCCCTGAAATACCAATACAGTAAACTAGCAGGCATCAAAGGGATTCCTAAATCACACTGAGGACAGTTTTATTATCCATAAAGTAGGAAACCCACACAGAAGAGAAGCTGTCCTGGCTTTACTGTTTATTGGCCAGGTGGAACTGATTAAGAATGTGAGAATCTGTGGGACCAATAATCATGGGCTTCTTGTGTTCAACATAAGAAAGGGTTTCACATAACCCAGCAATAGCAGGGCATTAGTGCTCAAGAAATCCGAACTTGGATCTATTTATACACAGGACTGGGCTAGACAGGCTGGCTCAGAGAAAATCGTCGTAAGGGAAGAGTGTAGAAGACAGAGAAATGACTCTCAGAAACCACAAACAGAGCACAGCAGATTGCAATTCCTTTAAGAATGATTGTAAGGATTACTCTAAGCGAAATTGGCAAAGGCTATATTAAAATGGATGGGTGGCTCATAACCAGGCCTGGTTTTATTTCAAATCCTCTTTACAAAGGAGGCCAAAAATTGCATTCCCTGCAGGAGATTCTTTCTTGTCTGCAGGCTGCTTTACCAGATGTTGAAGTGAGGAAAAGATGCTACTGAAGAAGTTAGATCTGAGAGAGGACAGTCTTTTATCTCTAATCCTTTCACAGAGCAAAACAACCCTGTTTAGGGACATCCTAAAGTAGAAGAATCCAGAAAGATGAAACAAATATAAAAGGTGGTCAGTATTCATGGTATGAATATTCTTTACTTTGCAAAAGGATTTACTGTAGCATTGCTTTCAATGTGTCCCTAGTACATTTTACAAATGCTTTTATATGTTTTAAAAATGATATGCACTTACGTTTCCAAAGGCATCTATTGCACAGTCTAAAAACACTGTCTGAGGATCATGTCAAAAAAATCTATATACTATATTTACTATTACAAAACCAAATTATGACTGTGTGTGTGTGTGTGCTAAGTCATTTTAGTCGTGTCCAACTCTTTGTGACCTCATGGACTGTAGCCCACCAGGCTCCTCTGTCCATGGAATTCTCTAGGCAAGAATACTGGAGTGGGTTCCCATGCCCTCCTTCAGGGGACCTTCCCGACCCACAGATCGAACCTGCATCTCTTATGTCCCCTACGTTGGCAGGCGGGTTCTTTACCACTAGCGCTACCTGGGAAGCTAGAGTCACCTGGGAAGCCCCAAATTATGACTACTGAAGACAAAAAGTTACAATGAAGTCTGATAGTTTTTCATGGAATAATAAGTCAATTAAGATATGAAGATGATAAGATAGATTTACAGATTCAAGTAGAAGTCTGCTTTTAATAAAATCATTCAGTCTATATCAGATAAAGATTCTCACCAAGGATTGAATTTTCAAAACTCTCATAATTTCAAATGTTATTCCATAAAAACTTTATAACTTACTTCTGGAATTGCAAATGTTTATCAAAGGGAATAAACTTTACTCTAAATATGTGGAGTGCAAGTCAGCTAAAAATAGCTCTTTTACTAAAGAAATTAACACTCAAACTTTAAAGAAGGGAAATACTAGCACATACATGTAGACAGAAGTGCACATGTTCATAAATCATGTATCAGTCATCAACAAAATAAATGTGGAAACACAGCAAGTAAAATTAGAGCTTGGATTTGATTACTATGGTGTATATCATGCCAAAAGGAAAATGAAACAGTCAAACGTAACTATATCAGTATGCATGAGAAACCATCCTCTCCAAGGACATCTGTGACTACTTAGAGTGTAATTCTTTGTGATTCTGAGTATCAGAGATCATCAAACGCTCTACAGCAAAGCAAGAACCTTTCAAGTACTTGGTACACTCTCAATGATGAATCCTAAGTCTGGCTTAACGTTGAGAGTTGAATTTCAGAATATTCAAATTCTGTTCCATTTTAAGACTAGCAGTGACTCATTTTGCTCAATGATAGCTTCTAGCTGGAAGGATTCAGATATTCCTGGGATGAAGTGGCCTTCTGCTCCCTCTATGTTATTTTTTTCACGATCCACATGTCAAGGATTAAGCATGAAGTCATGCAACAGCTGTCTGGTCATGCATATGCTTTGGTCCCAAGAAGATGTATCACCCACCTGCATTGCAGCAGTTCATCTGCAGTTAACCCATATTGTCTAATCAGGTTCAATGACAACATAATACAGAATTTACAAGATAAATGTGGATTTGAAATTAGGGGTGGGGTGAGAATAACTAGCGAGATTATTTTACTTATTAACTTCTAGACTTCTGACTCAATAAAAAAAAGGGGGTTTTGTTTTTATTTTGATTTTAAATAAGATTTTCTGAGGTATATTGCAGTTTGTCCATATCTTATAACTCTTGAGGCTTCATTTAGAAAGTCGATTTTAGGAAGGAAAATTTCTACAGCTGTGAAAACACAGTGCAGACTTGCTCAGAGAACTAGGAGTCACGAGCCAAGACAACAGAATAGCAATATCTCCTATGGGATAAGAGTTCTATTTGCCAAATGAAGGTCTAAACTGATCACAAGTCAAAACATGGGCAAGTTGGGAAAGGCACCCTGCCTGCAGGGAGGAGAACACAAGGGGCCCTTGCCCACTTGGCACTCAGAGTGGAGGGCCTCCTCCATCAACCTGCCTACCAGTGAACCAACGTCTCTCCCCGGGCCCAGGATGAACCAGGCCTGATGACCATCCTGCTTCTCACATGCTCACATGCAGGCTGACACATGTGCATCCAGTCCTGGAATGGATTTCCCAGTTCCCTAATGTGTTTTCACCTGTTTGAAAGGATCAGGCCTTCTAGAAGACTCCTCCCAAAGAACTGGGAAAAGTTCTACCTTCATCCTGTGTGACTCCACCCCCAAATCCAATTCATTCTCCACAGGAGGCTCTTACAAAGCACAAATTTGATCATATTCTTTGGCTATTCGCAAGTTTTCAAAGCAAAACAAAAAATTTTTTAACAATTTTTTCTCAACAAAGTCTTCTATCCTTCCCCTGTTAGATGGATTTCGGTACCCTGGGTATAATTCTAAAATGTTGATTATAATTCATTATTATTAATAATATTGGTATTTCTATTATTATCATTCTTATTATTTCCACCTTTCTCTGCTAAAGTATCAGCTGTGTGAAGTCCCTGTTTGTTCAGTGTTACTTCTCTAGTACAACATGTTACTTTCCTAGTAAGTACTCAAAAATCACTAAATGAATGAATGAAATATATTGTTCTTGACTCTTATGTCTCATTTCTATATTATGGAAGGTATATTTTGGAAAAGGAATATTTGCCCTGGAAAATTTAACAATACTTTAAAGATTATTTTATTTCATGTTTACATCTAATATATACAATATACTATATTTCATGTAAGTATATGTGCTGAAACTCCAGTACTTTGGCCACCTCATGTGAAGAGTTGACTCATTGGAAAAGACTGATGATGGGAGGGATTGGGAGCAGGAGGAGGAGGGGATGACAGAGGGTGAGATGGCTTGATGGTATCACTGACTCAATGGACGTGAGTCTGAGTGAACTCCAGGAGTTGGTGATGGACAGGGAGGCCTGGCGTGCTGGGATTCATGGGGTCGCAAAGAGTCGGACACGACTGAGCAACTGAACTGAACTGAACTGAAGTATGTGTGTGTGTGTGTGTGTGTGTGTGTGTGTGTGTGTAATGGAAACAGTGACAGACTTTATTCTCTTGGGCTCCAAAAATCACTGCAGACAGTGACTGCAGCCATGAAGTTAAAGGACACTTGCTCCTTAGAAGAAAAGCTATGACAAATCTAGACAGCATATTAAAAACCAGAGACATCACTTTGCTGACAAAGGTCCATATAGTCAAAGCTATGGTTTTTCCAGTAATCATGTAAAGACGTGAGAGTTAGACCATAAAAGAGGCTGAGCATCAACGACTTGATGCTTTCAAACTGAAGTGCTGAAGAAAACTCTTGAGAGTTCCTTGGACTGTAAGATCAAACCAGTCAATCTAAAAGGAAATCAACTTTGAATAGTCACTGGAAGGACTGATGCTGAAATAGCAGCTTCAATCCTTTGGCCACCTGATGAGAAGAACCAATTCACTGGAAAAGACTCTGATGCTGGGAAAGACGGAGGGCATGAGAAGAGGGCAACAGAAAATGAGATAGTTGGATGGCATCACTGACTCAATGGATGTGAGTTTGAGCAAACTTCTGGAGATAGTGAAGGACAGGGAAGCCTGGCGTGGTGCAGTCCATGGGGTTGCAAAGAGTCGGGCATGACTGAACGATCAAATTAACAAAAAATATGTATATAAAAAATACACAGATATTCAGTACTGCTGGGACTTTGCTGTTTTCATGCACACAGCCCACCACAGCCTTCCCCTTCTCACTAGTGTGGTCTCGTAAACTCAGCACAGTAACATAACCTTGATGTGGGGTTACTCAGGCAAATGAAGCTGCCAGGATTGCCACAAATTATCCCTGGTGGGTGAATGTTCACATCAATGAGGTCTTTAGTAAAAAAACAAATAAATAAAGAGCATTAGAAGACTGGCCTAAAAAACACCCTTGCTTAAATAGTTGGAAGGTTCAAAACATTGAGTTGGGGGCAGATGCAAATTATTATTGGTATTTGTCAACCTTACATTTTCCTTTTTCTCATTACAATTTCAAACTGAATTTATTTTTCCTTGGCTTCTTCCCTACACCCTCCCAGCACCTTTTGGTTTCCATATGGTGCACGTAGCCAGGACAGGAAGACCATCGACTTCACTCAGCTTTCTGTGTTCTACTGATTGTTACAAACTACCTTAGTGAACTGGATTCCCTTGACCTTTAACTTCTCTCTTCCTGGTCTCTGAAACGGAATCACTTGCAGATGAAGCAAGGCTGAAAAATTGCAAACATTTGGATGCAAAGGTGGTTGAGGCTCCCTCCAGAGTAGATCTGGGCATTGTGTTTTCTTGTCATTTATTTGATTTCCAAGCCCTTGATCTGGCTTAAAAATTTTTAAAGGAAGCTGGGGATTTTAAGATTAAAAAAAGGAATTCTTTGTTTTTAGAAAAGGAAAAAAATTGCTATTACATCAAAGTGTTTTATTTTGAAAATGAATTCACAAGCATCTTCATGTATAAGCTTTAGATTTCAGGTCTCATAATACTTAAGATGTACATGTGTTTACATATATATCTAGGTTACATATATGTGTGTTTGTGATACATGAGTACAGGCATAGAATTTTCTCTAATTATCATAAAGTCCTCTCAATACAGGTCATTATTAAATGAAGAGGTTAAGACATTTTCCCAAGGTCACACACGTAAACTACTAAGTGGCAGAGCTAGGCTTTGAAGTTCAGTCTCCCTAATACCAAAGTTCATGTTCTTTCTGTACACCATCCACTCCTAAGTACTATATATTAAAAGCCCAAGCAAAGCGAGATGAAATTATAGGAGAAAGAAAAATACAATAGAAACAAGCTACTGTCAACATGCTCCTTGGAAGAAAAGTTATGACCAATCTAGACAGCATATTAAAAAGCAGAGACATTACTTTGCCAACAAAGGTCCATCTAGTCCAAGCTATGGTTTTTCCAGTAGTCATGTATGGATGTGAGAGTTGGACTATAAAGAAACCTGAGAGCCAAAAAACTGATGCTTTTGAACTGTGGTTTTGGAGAAGACTCTTTAGAGTCCCTTGGACAGCCAGGAGATCCAACCAGTCCATCCTAAAGGAGTCCTGGGTGTTCATTGGAAGGACTGATGTTGAAGCTGAAACTCCAATACTCTGGCCACCTGATGTGAAGAGCTGACTCATTGGAAAAGACCCTGATGCTGGGAAAGATTGAAGGTGGGAGAATAAGGGGACAACAGAGGATGAGATGGCTGAATGGCATCACCGACTCAATGGACATGAGTTTGAGTAAACTTTGGGAGTTGGTGATGGACAGGGAAGCCTCGTGTCCTGGAGTCCATTGGGTCACAAAGAGTCAGACACGACTGAGCGACTGAATTGAACTGAACTGTCAACATAAAGATGAGGAAGTCACTGATGTTTATGATATATCAAGGCACAGAAAAATATTTTCATTTCCAAATTTTTAACCTTCAGCAAGTCAGTTGTAAAACTCAACAAAAGAAATAAGGAAGGGGCTATTCTCACCTCATGTATATCAGTTTACTCTGGATCTTGTGGGGCCCTTGCTATGATCAGCCCATTCTTAAAACTTAAATTATTTGAGACTATCATAATTAAGCATCTTTAACATCATACATAATCTGGTCCTGATATAATTTATAATGAACATACATATATGAACATACATATATCACATGATACTATTTTGTGTGCATGCGAGCTCAGTCGCTTCAGTTGTGTCCAACTCTGTGACCCTATGGACTGCAGCCCGCCAGGCTCCTCTGTCCATGGGATTCTCCAGGCAAGAATATTGGAGTGGGTCACCATGTCCTCCTCCAGGCGATCTTTCAGACCCCGGGATCGAACTGTAGTCTCCTGCATTGCAAGCGGATTCTTAACCACTGAGACACCTGGGAAAACCCTACTATTTTGTGTATCAAATACTAAGTATTCCAGTGAATACAACAGGATGCACCTCTCTCACAGGTGCATTGAGCACTCCCCCAAATTAAACAGTAGGCCCACTGATAAATAAGAGAGGCCGTAACATTTTCTACTACAAAAATCAGGGTTCTGCTAATATCTGATGAAGCTGAAATCCCTCTTGACCATATACCTTTCCAATCCATGGCACGTACCCTAAAACAGCCAGTTAGTGTGAATCCTTCCAAATTTTTTTCTATACATTTGCATGCAAATATAAAATCATAGAGAATATACATTCATTTTCAACAAATATTATAGATTATTTATTCCTAAATGTACTCTTTTCACCGACTATATCATAGCTGTAATTGCATGTCTACATTACTCTACAATTTCTTTCTGTTTAGACACTCCCCTACTGATAAAACCAAAGCCGTTTCTCAATCGTTCAAACGGTTCAGTGAATAACTTTGCAGAGGCTTCCTTTTTTAAACTTTTTTTTTTGGCTCCACCCAGTCTTAAGTTTTGGGACACGGGATCATGTTAGTTGCAGCATGCAGGATCTTGGTAGCAGCGAACAGGATCTTAGTTATGGCATGTGGGATCTAGTTCCCTGACCAGAGATCAAACTCATGCCCTTGGCATTGGGAGCATATCTTAGCCACTGGACCACCAGGGAAGTCCCTGCAGAGGCTTCCTTGTGCTCATTTCTCTGATGTCTACTGAGAAGCATACTGGTAGCTCAAAGCTTACGAGCATTTTGAATAGTAATAGATCTATCTACATGGCTCTCAGCTGTGCTGGATGTGTTTATTTCCCACACACTGGTCCAAATATCCACTTGGCAAATATTTAAAGCTTGCCCAATTGGTGGTTAAAAAGTATCACTTAACTTTTGCATTTCTCTTGATTATTAATAAAGTAAAACTTTTGTCTTTACATAGAGTAACCTATCTGTACTGCTTTTTATATACACTGACTGTTTATATACCTGGCACTTTTTTTCTTATTTAAATTCAGGAGTTTTTAAAATGTAAAATATAGAGTTTTCCCTAGAAGTCCAGTGGTAAACACTTTGTCTTCTAACACAGGGATGCTGGTTCAATCTCTGGTTGGACAACTAAGACTCCTCCCCACCCCCACGCCCTAATGGCCAAAAATCCAAAACATAAAACAGAAGCAATATTGTAACAAACTCAGTAAAGACTTTTTAAAAATGGACAAATACAGATAGCAATATTTTTTTATATGTGCTAATTTTCTAGATGTTCAGTTGTTTTTGAAATTTTAAGTTCAGTTCAGTAGCTCAGTCGTGTCCGACTCTTTGCAACCCCATGGACTGCAGCACACCAGTCCTCCCTGTCCATCACCAACTCCCGGAGTTTACTCAAACTCACGTCCATTGAGTCAGTGATGCCATCCAACCATCTCATCCTCTGTCCTCCTCTTCTCCTCTCACTTTCACTCTTTCCCAGCATCAGTGTCTTTTCCAATGAGTCTGTTCTTTGCATCAGGTGGCCAAAGTACTGGAGTTTCGGCGTCAGCATCAGACCTTCCAATAAATATTCAGGACTGATTTCCTTGAGGACAGACTGGTTGGATCTCCTTGCCATCCAAGGGACTCTCAAGAGTCTCCAACAATACCAGAGTTCAAAAGCATCAGTTCTTCACTGCTCAGCTTACTTTATAGTCCAACACTCACATCCATACATGACTACTGGAAAAACCATAGCTTGGACTAGATGGACCTTTGTTGGCAAAGTAATGTCTCTGCTTTTTAATATGCTGTCTAGGTTGGTCAAAACTTTTCTTCCAAGGAGCAAATGTCCTTTAATTTCATGGCTGCAATCACCATCTGCAGTGATTTCAGAACCCCCAAAAATAAAGTCTCTCACTGTTTCAATTGTTTCCCCATTTATTTGCCATGAAGTGATAGGACCAGGTGCCATGATTTTCGTTTTCTGAATGTTGAGCTTTAACCCAACTTTTTCACTCTCCTCTTTCACTTACAGCAAGAGGCTCTTTAGTTCTTCTTTGCTTTCTGCCATAAGGGTGGTGTCATCTGCATATCTGAGGTGATTGATATTTCTCCCAGCAATCTTGATTCTAGCTTGTGTTTCATCTAGCCCAGCATTTCTCATGATATACTCTGCATATAAGTTAAATAAGCAGGGTGACAATACACAGCCTTGATGTACTCCTTTCCCGATTTGGAACCAGTCTGTTGTTCCATGTCCAGTTATAACTGTTGCTTCCTGACCTACATACAGATTTCTCAAGAGGCAGGTCAGGTGGTCTGGTATTTCGATCTCTTTAAGAATTTTCCACAGTTTGTTGTGCTCCACACAGTCAAAGGCTTTGGCATAGTCAATAAAGCAGAAGTAAATGTCTTCCTGGAACTCTTGCTTTTTCGATGATCCAGTGGATGTTGGCAATTTGATCTGGTTCCTCTGCCTTTTCTAAATCCAGCTTGAACATCTGGAAGTTCACGGTTCAGGTACTGTAGAAGCCTGGCTTGGAGAATTTAGAGCATTCCTTTGCTAGCATGTGAGATGAATGCAACTGTGCGGTAGTCTGAGCATCCTTTGGCATTGTCTTTTTTTTGGGATTGGAATGAAAACTGATCTTTTCCAGTTCTGTGGCCACTGCTGAGTTTCCCAATTTTATGGCATACTGAGTACAACACTTTAACAGCATTATCATTTTAGGGTTTGAAATACCACTAATTCATTTGTCTAACTCCACATTGTTTTAATTACAATTTACTCTTTTTATATGTTTTCATATGGATAAGGCAAGTACCTCTCTTGTTTTCTCCTTTAAAAAATGCCTATTCTGAGATATATTGTCTTTTATATAAGATTTAGTTTGTTAATCTGCATGAAAAATAATTTTGAAATTATAATATCAATACTATTTAGATACTAACTTGGGGAGAATTCACAATTTTTTTTATGATTTAGTCTTCTTATCCATGATCATTGTCTCTTTGTTTATTTAGCTCTACTTTGCTAAGCCTTTTAAAATTCACTTTAATTAACTGATTTAACTGTATTCATTTAATTTCCATTTTAATACATGATAATCTGATTGATACCTAGTAGGCTATTTACTACCACTACCCCATTACTGGAGACTTCCTAGGTGACATTAGTGTTAAAGAACCAATGAAGGAATTGGAAGAGACCCGGGTTCAATCCCTAGGTCAGGAAGATCCCCTGGAGGAGGGCATGGCAACCCACTCCAGTATTCTTGCCTGGAGAATCCCACAGACAGAGGAGCCTTGAGGGCTATAATTCATAAGCTGCAAAGAGACAGATATGACTGAAGAGACTTAGCACACACACACCCCATTACCACTCCTTTTCAAAAATTTTCTACCTCCTTTTTTTTTTTTTTTTGCCTTTGTACTAAATAATACTCAGCATACTCTTATCTAGTTCTAGTAGAAATCACACTTTATCTTCCTAATTATGAAAAGGTACATATATTTCAAGCAGATGTGAAAAAAAAAATAGGGACACTGAGCATAGTACATTCTAGCAAAAAGAAAAATCTGCAGAAACAGAAAAACAGGAAGCCACATCCTCATAGTTGATGATCAAACTATACTCTTAGGAGAAAATGTTGAGGAATGGCAGGTAATGACAGGAGGTCAATCTAGAAATACAAGAGTGAGTTAGCTCATGGAAACCTCCCATATTCCAGGATTACAATATAGGCTTTGACTCTACTGTATTTACTTGACTGTGTGATGCACAAATGTGAATCTAGAGTTCCCTCACTAGCATCAAATTACCATATTACATGTATACTTTTTTGTTGAAGTGTAGCTGATTTACAATGTTGTACTGCTCTGTGCTATAAAGCAAAGTGACTCAGTTTTATACTTAACATGCATTATTTTCTATATTCTTTTCCACTACTGTTTACCCCAGGAGATTGGATTATAGTTCGCAGTGCTGCACAGGAGGACCTCATTGTTTATCCATTCTAAATGTAATTCTGTGCATCCACCAACCCCCAATTCCCTGTCCATCGCTTTTCCTCCCCCCTCCCCTTTGGCAACCACAAATCTGCTCTCTGCGTCTGTGGGTCTGTTTCTGTTTTGAAGACAGGTTAATTTGTGCCATATTTTAGATTCCACTTGTAAGTGATAGCATACGGTATTTGTCTTTCTCTTTCTGACTCACTGCACTCAGTATGATAATCTCTAACTGCATCCATGTTGCTGCAAATGTCATTATTTTTTCCTTTTGTATGGTTGAGTAGTATTTCATTGTATATATATGTACTAAATCTTCTTTATCCATTCATCTGTTGATGGACATTTAGGTTGTTTCCATGTTTTGACTACTGTGAAGTGTTGCTATGAACATGGTGGTGCACTTACCTTCTTGAATTATAGTTTTGTCTGGGTGTATGCCCAGGAGTGGCATTGCTGGATCATATGGCAATTCTATTTTTAGTTTTCTGTGGAACTGTCATACTTTTTTCCACAGTGGCTGCACCAAGTTCCGTTCCCACCAACAGCGTAGGAAGGTTCCCTTTTCTCCACATCCTCTCTAGCATTTGTTACTTGTAGATGTTCTAATGATGGTCTTTCCGACCGGTCTAATGTGGTAACTCATGGCAGTTTTGTCAAATCACAAAGAATTGATGCTTTTGAACTGGGGTGTTGGAGAAGACTCTTGAGAGTCCTTTGGACTGCAAGGAGATCCAACCAGTCCATCCTAAAGGAAATCAGTCCTAAATATTTGTTGGAAGGACCGATGTTGAAGCTGAAACTCCAATACTTTGGCCACTTGATGCGAAGAACTGACTCATTGGAAAAGACCCTGATGCTGGGAAAGATTGAAGGCGGGAGGAGAAGGGAACAACAGAGGATGAGATGGTCAGATGGCATCACTAACTCAATGGACATGAGTCTGAGTAAGCTCTGGGAGTTGGTGATGGACAGGGAAGCCTGGTGTGCTGCAGTCCATGCGGTCGTAGAGAATCGAACATGGATGAATGACTGAACTGAACTGAACATGTGTTTAGGTGTGATTTCAAATACAAAGATTGCTAGCAGAGCTGTAGGATGTGTGCTCACTGCCATGCTAATCATATTCTTGGTGAAGAAATCTATCTTAGGAAGGATGTGTAAAGTCAGTCAATGAGCATCATCAAAGAACATAGTCAGGTGGATAGGTTTTTCACTTCTTTGAGGAAATTAAAGAAATAACTGCTCTCAGTTCAGTTCAGTCGCTCAGCCATGTCCGACTCTTTGCAATCCCATGGACCACAGCACACCAGGCCTCCCTGTCCATTAGCAAGGCCCAGAGTTTACCCAAACTCATATCCATTGAGTTGGTGATGCCATCCAACCATCTCATCCTCTGTTGTCCCCTTTTCCTCCTGCCCTCAATCTTTCCCAGCATCAGGGTCTTTTCAAATGAGTCAGTTCTTCACATCAGGTGGCCAAAGTATTAAGAGTTTCAGCTTCAACATTAGTCCTTCCAGTGAACATCCAGGACTGATCTCCTTTAGGATGGACTGGTTGGACCTCCTTGCAGTCCAAGGGACTCTCAAGAGTCTTCTCCAACACCACAGTTCAAAAGCATCAATTTTTTGGTGCTCAGCTTTCTTTATAGTCCAACTCTCACATCCATACATGACTACTGGAAAAACCATAGCCTTGACTACACAGACCTTTTTTGGCAAAGTAATGTCTCTGCTTTTTAAATATGCTGTCTAGGTTGGTCATAATTTTCCTTCCAAAGAGTAAGTGTCTTTTAATTTCATGGCTGCAGTCACCATCTGCAGTGATTTTGGTGTCCCCAAAAATAAAGTCTGCCACTGTTTCCATTGTTTCCCCATCTATTTGCCATGAAGTGATGGGACCAGATGCCATGATCTTAGTTTTCTGAATGTTGAGCTTTAAGCCAACTTTTTCACTCTCCTCTTTCACTTATACCAAGAGGCTCTTTAGTTCTTTTCACTTTCTGCCATAAAAGTGGTGTCATCTGCATATCTGAGGTTATTGATATTTCTCCTAGCAATCTTGATTCCAACTTGTGCTTCCTCCAGCCCAGCGTTTCTCATGATGTACTCTGCATGTAAGTTAAACAAGCAGGGTGACAATATTGCCTTGACGCACTTCTTTCCCAATTTGGAAACAGTCTGTTGTTCCATGTCCAGTTCTAACTGTTGCTTCCTGACCTGCATACAGATTTCTCAGGAGGCAGGTCAGGTGGTCTGGTATTCCCATCTCTTTCAGAATTTTCCACAGTTCGTTGTGATTCACACAGTTCAAGGCTTTGGCATAGTCAATAAAGCAGAAATAGATATTTTTCTGGAACTCTTTTGCTTTTCCAATAATCCAGCAGATGTTGGCAATTTGATCTCTGGTTCCTCTGCCTTTTCTAAAACCAGATTGAACATCTAGGATTTCATAGTTCACATATTGCTGAAGCCTGGCTGGAAGAATTTTGAGCATTACTTTACTAGCATGTGAGATGAGTGCAATTGTGCAGTAGTTTGAGCATTCCTTGGCACTGCCTTTCTTTGGGATTGAAATGAAAACTGACCGTTTCCAGTCCTGTGGCCCTGCTGAGTTTTCCAAAATTGCTGACATACTGAGTGCAGCACTTTCACAGCATCATCTTTTAGGATTCAAAATAGCTCAACTGGAATTCCATCACCTCCACTAGCTGTGTTTGTTGTGATGCTTCCTAAGGCCCACTTGACTTTATATTCCAGGATGTCTGGCTCTTGGTGAGTGACCACACCATCGTGATTATCTGGGTCATGAAGATCTTTTTTTGTATAGTTCTTCTGTGTTCTTGCCACCTCTTCTTAATATCTTCTGCTTCTGTTAGGAAATTCTTTGTGGAAATTAAAGAAATAACTGCTCTATTGATCAGCCAATTTAAACAGTGCAGAAAAAGCCAATCGGTTTTTTTAAAGGGGAAGGATGAATAATAGGAAGATTAGCTCACAGAGGAGGGGTTTCTGAGAATCAAGGGTCAGTCAGAAATGCCTCTTGCTTTTCCTCCTTCCTTTACCCAATGAGTCCGTGCTCAGTCATTCAGTTGTGTCTGACTCTATGTGACCCTATGGATGGTAGCCCCCCAGGCTCCTCTGTCCATAGGATTCTCCAGGCAAGAATATTGGAGTGGGTTACCATTTCCTCCTGCAGAGGATCTTTCCAACCCAGGGATCAAACTCGTGTCTCCTGTGGCTCCTGTGTTGCAGGGGGAGTCTTTACCCTGGAGCCACCTGGAAAGCCCCTCCTTCACCTCTCCTTTAGGTAGTTTCTTCCTCCTGCATCTAGCCTTCCTCTTCTCTCCTACCATTGCTATCTGCCCTAAGCCATTCAAGCAAAGACTCTTTACTTCCCTCCTCTAGAGAACAAATTCCTGGCCCATTGCTACAAGGGCTGTATTCTCTGCCACAAGATAAGAAGCAGGCATTTGGTCATCAGAGGGACAGATCCTAATGAACTATTCTGTTCTCTGCTGCTCTGGAGCCCTGTAGGAGCTCATCTTGGACCAAATGCCCCCTTTCAAGAACTCCAAAAGATGATTTTGGCCAGGGAGGCTTTTAGCATTTCTGGAATCAAAATAAGAAACTCAGCAAAAATGGCCTGGTAGAAATTCTTGAGCAGAAACATTGTCAAGAGGGAAAAAAAAAAAAGCTGAAACCTAAGACACTGTCTTCCCTAATGCAGGACATCTGGTTACCTTATCCTAACGTAGTCAGTACATGAGAAAAATATAAAATGCAACACATGGATGGCCAAGTTCACTCTGCCATTCGAAGCTTAAGCCTGGAATTTCCTGTATTTGTATTTCAATTGTAATTCATTTTCTGGATTGATTCTCCTTATTCCGAAAAGAGGTTAAGGAGAGGGTTATGGGGGGAGGAGAGAGGGAGGATAGAAAGGAGAAAGAAAGAAAAAGTGGGAAGGAGACAGGAGAAAAGGAGAAAGTATTCAAAAGATTTGTGAAGCTGACATTTAAATGATCATTCTCACCCACGGGTAGGGGCTGGGGGTGGGGGGCGGCGAGAAGTCCTTAGCTTGAGGAAGGGGTATTTTAAGCAGACATTTAAGAAATCGCAGCATTCAAAGGAGGTGAGAGGCTTATATGTGTTTTAATTATAGGAAACATCATAAAACACTTAAGTGAATATACTCATAAATAAGACTATTAAGTCACCATCCATCAAGCTTATCTTTAGAGTCTTTTTCCCGTCAAATGCTAGAAGAAAAGTTTCAGTGGTTCTTTACTTACGCATATAGAAATAAGATGTAATTAGGACCCAAGATTAAGAAAAAGGATTTGTATTTTTTTTGCAGGGCAAGAATAGAGACACAGACAAAGAGAACAGATGTGTACACAGGGCAGCGTGGGGAGAAAGGGAGGGTGGGATGGAGTTAGAGAGTAGCCTTGACATGTATATACCAACACGTGTAAACTAGACGGCTACTGGGAAGCTGCTGTATAGCACAGCCTGGTGCTCTGTGATGACCTAGAAGGATGGGATGCAAGGGGGCAGTAGGAGGGAGGTACAAGACGGAGGGAATATATATATATATATGTGTGTATATAGCTGATTCACATTGTTGAATAGCAGAAACTAAGACAACATTGTAAAGCAATTATACTCAAATAAAAAAGAATAAGAATTAATCCAAGAAAAAAGGATTTGACTAAAGATTACCACAAAAGGTACCCAGGTCACACTGCACAGACCATAGGAACAAAGTTCTAGCTCTCAAATTCCTTCTGTTCAAAGTTATAAGAAACTGAATAGGTTAAGATCTGCGTAACTGTCTTCAGGCATGGGAAACAGGACACTCACTCTTCCCGTGTGGTTTCTCCTGTGCGGCCTTACCAAACTGTCCAAGTGTGCATGCATGCTGTTGCTCAGTCACGTCCAACTCTTTGCAGCCCTATGGACTGGAGCCTGCCAGGCTTCTCTAGCCATGGGATTTTCCAGGCAAGAGTACTGAAGGGGGTTGCTGTGTCCACCCCAGGATATCTTCCCAAGCCAGGTAAAAACCCACGTCTCTTACACCTCCTTCACTGGCAGGGGGGTTCTTTACCACTAGTGCCACCTGGGAAGCCCCAGCTGTCCAAAACCACTCTCCAATTCCAGGCAGAGAGAGCCCTTCCATATGGCAACTGAATCAAAATTTTGGAACAAAATTTCACAATCCATAGGGGTCCAATTTTAAAAACAGTAGTAAAAAGTCTTAGCAAAAAGGAATAACATCTCAATCCTAATCACTTTTGTACAGAATGTTATTTTTAATGTTCTGAAGTAGATGGGTATGTCTGTGAAACTGCTGGGTTTGCCTTGGGAGCAGGCATTTTCCTGCATGTTCATGGCCTGAGTTTGCCACCCGGTCTTCCTCTTCATTCATGTCCTGGGTACAATCAGGGCTGCGCTACAGCTTGCTCATCTCAGCTCCCGAGGGCTGACTGTGCACCTCTCTCCTCAGCTCCACACACAGGAGCCTTGGGGAGCTTGCAATTGGCCATGGTGGGAATACTGATGCCATGGACATGGGCAAACTATAAAAAAATCACAGCCTCCTCCAGAGGGCCAACTGTTAAACATTTACCACACAGCTGAGTATAAAATATAGTATCCATATCGTCAGTGTGCAGACACACTTTAGAGACATCGTTAAAAAGTGTTTGATTTTGCTATTTTCTATGTTGATTATAAATATTCTGACTTTGGAAGTATTTACCAAAGCAATCCACAAGTTTATTTGAACATGGTTCATTATAAACCATCAAAACCATTCTGGAAAATCATTAATAAAGAGCTTGATTCCCTGTTATTTTGAAAAACAATGAACTTTCAACTTGGGATAGGTCCCAGGCCAGAATCTAATTGAAGTGACATGTGTGCTTATTCAAGACACATCTGACCCATCAAAAAGCCCATTTGCCTCTCAGCATAATCCACTGAAGGTGTCATGGAAGACCCCCAAAAGTTATCTTACCTTGGACCTTAAAGGGTTAGTTAGAATTGGCAAAAATTCCGGAAGAAAGGAGCTAGTTTGGAGTTTGGGTTATTTGCTCCTCCCTCTTCGGTCAGCAAGGATAACAGAATGAGCCAGACCACACTGGTGGGAACCACCTCTGTGTCAAGCTCAGTGACACTCCTTTTCAAATGAGGGCAAATCTGTCAAGAGGGCCTCCCAGAAGGAATTGTGTACTTGCAAAACCACAACCCCTGGACTTGAGTCTGTTTCTATTAGAGAATTCTTTCCCAGACATTATGTCACTCTATTTTTCTTTTAACGTTGTTTATGAACAGGTCTGCAACTAGAGTACAGGAAATGTGTTGATTACACTTATCACAATGAAACTGTTTTTCCAAACACTTTACAATTTTTGTGCCAGTAAAATAACTTGGAACATCTTGGGCAAATAGACACTTTATTCATTAGATTGTATATGTATTCATTTATGATGAGGTAATTTTCTATTTCAAATATTCAGATCTCATAACGAAACTATCTCTCCTTTGGGATTGAAGCAGTGATTTTATCTAGTTACGAAATACAGAAACAAAAATGTATCAATTTTTCAAAGAAATGATTAAATACTGTGAGACATTTACAAGTTTTCTTTGTTTTTTGCCAAGCTGGAAAAATGTAGAACCAAGCATTTCCTGAACTTTCAAATGAATAGCAGCACAATATATTTACAAACGGTATATTAGCATACAGAATCAATGGTTGTATAAGACATGAAGGATGACTCTCCCCTCAAAATCAAAGAACTACAGAAATTAGAAACTAGTTTTAAAAATTGTGTCTTATTATCTAACAGAACAGAAGCCAAATGGTAAGGTTAAATGATTTGTTGGGGGTCATACATGTGGTAGGTAGCTGCAGCCTTGGCACTAAACCAGGCATTCTCCTTTCCAAGGCCATTTCCAGGCACCCTAGTCTTCCCAAGTTATGCATTCAGAGTTCCAAGAAAGCATTTGCAACATTACAGTTGTTCCTCCACTTTTCTAGTTTTCTAGGTGTCTTCTTTTTTAAAATTATATACTGTAATGAAGCACCTTTATAAGACATATGTGAAATACAGAATTAACTCTTCTAGGTTAATCATGTTTCATCCCAAGGTTGAAAGGTTAGGTATTATATTCCTGGAGATATGTTCTAAGTTCAATATAAGTCAATCTATGTCAGTAATAATTATAACTCACAGTTAGAGAAATTAAGGCAAAAAAAGGTTATTTAAAATATCCAAACCACAGAGTTATAGTTAAGAGTCAGGTCACTGCTTTCTTTCAAATTAGATTGCTTTCTAATTAACTACACATCAATTTAATTTTCAGTAACACAGAGGAAAACCACAAGAGCAACCCAGTGGCTTCAATTACCCAGAGCAAACACTCACAGATGCCTCTTTGGGGCTGCAGTGTTGGGAAAAGTCCCCAGTATAATGAAGATGTCACATTCTGAATTCAGCCACCATGTAGGAAAACAGGATGGAGGTCAGTATTTGGAAAGCTGATACTTTCTGTTCTTTGAGCTCTAGCCAGATCTCATATTTGTCTTGTATATGTGACTTTTCTTTTGTTCACTTACTAGTTTTTGACTTTTAGAGTTGAAAGGGGTTTTAAAGATCTTGTCTAATACAGGGATTTCTTTAGCATTGCCAACAATCATCTAGCTTTTGCTTAAATGCTTCCACTGGGAGGGAACACACGGAGTCCACTATTAAAAATCTTATAAAAGCCCTATTGCAAGGCAATGAGAAGGGTTGTATCACTTCTGTGGTGTGGTGGTGGTGGTATACTTAAGCCAAATTCATACATTGGTCTAATCATTGAAAAAAAAATCGAATAAACCCAAAATGAAGGACATTCTAAAAATACCTGGTCACTGGTTTTTAAAAGTGTCAAAGTCATGAAAGACAAGGAAAGCCAAGAATCTATTACATTGGCGGAGAAATGATGACTAAATGCAGTGTAGTACAGTGGACTGAACACTGGAACAAAATAATTTATTAGTGGAAAAACTGGGGAAACCAAAATGTTAATTTCTTAGTTTTGAAAAATATACCATGGTTCTATAAAATGTTTATGCTAGATATTACATTACATAAGATGTTGACATTCTAGGAAGCTGGGTGAAGGGTGTATAGAAAGCCTCTGTGCTAGCTTCACAAAACTTCTCTAAGAGTAAAACCATTTTAGAACAAATTTAAGTAAAAAATATCCTACAAAGATATCATTTCCATTTTGTGATGAAGAAACTGATTAAGATATAAGAATGAAAGAGTAAATTCTTAACTTGAGCCTGTTCCTTATTATTTTGTGTGCCTTAATCAACCTTTGTTGAAAGGTTCCATAAGAATAAGCACTCAGAGGCTTGTTTTGAACTCAATCTCTGCCACTCACAAACCTAGACAAACTTCCTCAGCTATAAAAGGTCATGAGGATTGGCACAGCTTTCATGCTCAATAACTGCTAACCACCTACTGAATACCTTCTAAAGGCACAAAAGTCAACTTAGCTAATATTCAAGCAGTTTCTTTAACAGGAGCCCTCAAACCTTGCTGAGCAACAAAATTACTTGGAGAACTTTTGGAAAACATAAATTCCCAGGCCCAATTGCATTTTTATAAATCTCCCCAGGTGATTCAAACATGCAGCCAACTGGGAGCCACTGCTCTTTAGCATTAGAGGCTAATGCTAGAGCATTAGAGGGGGGAGTTCTTTATACAGTGTTCCTTGAAAGTCGAGAATTTAAACCTAAGCTTCTGAATAAAGAACCAATAGATTCTTTATAAAAGGTAACATTATACATAGTTCTACCTTCCCTGAGGGAGCATTGGAAAAGGAGCATTTGTGTGTTATTTAAGGCTAGATATTACTAAAAGAACATAATCTCCTAGCTAGCCCTAAATGCAATTACATATTTATGTGTTCTCACTGTAATCACTGGTTTTTCCAGTAGTCATGTATGGATGTGAGAGTTGGGCCATAATGAAGGCTGAGCACCAAATTGATGCTTTCAAACTGTGGTGTTGGAGAAGACTCTTGAGAGTCCCTTGGACTGCAAGGAGATCAAACTAGTTAATCCTAAAGGAAATCAATCCTGAATATTCATTGGAAGGACTGATGCTAAAGCTGAAACTCCAATACTTTGGCCACCTGATGCAAAGAACTGACTCACTGGAAATGACCCTGATGCTGGGAAAGAATGAAGGCGAGAGGAGAAGGGGATGACAGAGGATGAGAGGATTGGATGGCATTACAGACTCCATGGACATGAGTCTGAGAAAGCTCCTGGAGATGGTGAAGAACAGGGAAGCCTGGTGTGCTGGAGTCCATGGGGTCGCAAAGAGTCGAACATGACTGAGCAACTGAACAAAATTGTAATCACTTTATATTTAATCCTCTTGCTTTCATCTGTCCCTTTGCCAGAGCCAGGAACATGCCCTTTTTGTTTAGCTTGAGTCTGCTCATTCAATTACTCAGCTGTCATTTTTCAGAAAATAGTCATGACAAATTTGGGCCAGTGGACCTGCCTGGGACACAGGACAGTCAGAAAACACTGAGAAAAGACAAAGAATAAAGAGAGGACTTGAATAATAATTTACATTTTCACCTAGGGTCAAGCCTATTGGTTAATGAAGACAAAATACAGTTAAAATATACCCAAATATGTGTACATGTTCATGTGTGTGTGTATATATACACACACAAGTATACATAGCTCCATTGTGTCCGACTCTGTGTGACCCTTTGGACTACAGCCCACCACGTTCCTCTGTCCATGGGATTTTTCAGACAAGGATATTGGAGTGAGTTGCCATTTCCTTCTCTAGGGGATCTTCCCAACCCAGAGAACCTGCGTCTCCTGCATTGGAAGGCAGATTCTTTACCACTGAGCCACCTGGGAAGCCCCATGCAAATGTCTATATAAAACATAGATAAAGTCAAGCACATGGTTTTCTCTTGGAGTCCAGGGAAAGATAGATAAATAGCAAGATTGAAAAAAAAATTAAGATAATCTACTAGGGGCAAGACAAGAGCAGCATGGTGAATAAATAAGATTTAGGTTTGGAGATAAAATTGACTAGGGCAGGATTAAAGATAGAAGTGAAGCACTGAACAAGAAAATAGCAGAGAGCAGGTGGGTGACCAAAAGAAGCTGCAGTATTTCAGCTACTGAGTCACAGGACCACCACTAAAGATCTACTCAGTTCTCTGGTACTGCCTTCTGCTTTGAGAATAAAGACGTTTGCAGAGAACTCACCCTGCTTTATTTCACAATGTATCTTGAAATTCCCATATTCATGCTGAATGCTATTTTAGAACAGAATTTGACTTGATTTTTTATTTGTCATACAAAGAATGATGATTAAAAACAACATTAAGCCTCTGTACATGCTTTGCAATCTTTGGCCTAATTTCTCTTCTTGCTGTGGCCCCCTATTTAGCTGATCTAAAAACACAGCTTATTCAGAATCAATGGGCAATCCGCAAGTGGATTAGCTCCAGGGGTTGCATACAAGGATAACGCCATGGCTTATTAATGAGCAAAGGTCAGGCTTGAGTTAGAGAATGGTTTCCCCACTGCTTAGCCCCCTGCCTTCTCTCATCACATCATAAAAGCTTCTAAAACTTAGACACTCCCATTAATTAACTTTTAAAGAAGATTTGGAGTTTATTTGTAGATGTGGGTTTTTCTTTAATTGACTTGTACTCATTATAATTTAGAAAAGTGTGACCTTAAAAGATCTTCCTAGCAACAATTCTACTTCTAGAAATCTATCCAAGAAATGGATCAGAAATGCTAAGACCTATGGAAAAATAACATCATCATAGCATTATTTATAATATCAAAAATCTGCAAACAATCTAAATGGCTCAATAAAGAAATAATTACATACATAAGATATAGGCATAAAATGATGTCTTGTGACTAAATTATAATTAACATGGAATTAACACGGAGAATCCTTATGGTAATAAGGCTGTGGGAAAAGGAAAACGTTACATTGTTTCTAAAGAATGATCTAAATCAAATATAAATTAGCATGTATATGAAGCAGCAGAGAGTGATAGTTAAATATTTAGACTCTGGGCTTAAACTGTTTGAATTTGTATTCAAACACGGCACCACTTTACCCTATGTAGACTATGGCTTTATATACATTCTATGTGTTTTAATTTTTTTTCATTTGATCCTCACAAAGATATTATGGGGTGGGTAGATTAGTCTTCAGATTACAGGGGACTGAAATACAGAGAGGTTAATTAGCTTGCCTAAGAGCATGCAGAGTGGAAGATCCCCTGGAGAAAGAAATGGCACTCAACTCCAGTATTCTTGCCTGAGAAATCCCATGGACAGAGGAGCCTGATGGGCTACAGTCCATAGGATCACAGAGCCGGACATGACTGAGCATCTGAGCACATGCACACACACACACACACACAGGTCCTTTATATAAATTTCCTCATTTAATAGACTCAATACATAAACTATAAATTTACTGGTGCCCAATCCTCAATAAATGTTCAGTTCAGTTCAGTTCAGTCGCTCAGTTGTGTTTGACTCTTTGCGACCCCATGAACTGCAGCACGCCAGGCCTCAGTGTCCAACACCAACTCCCGGAGTTCACTCAAACTCACGTCCAACGAGTCGGTGATGCCATCCAGCCATCTCATCCTCTGTCGTCCCCTTCTCCTCCTGCCCCCAATCCCTCCCAGCATCAGAGTCTTTTCCAATGAGTTAACTCTTCACATGAGGTGGCCAAAGTACTGGAGTTTCAGCTTTAGCATCATTCCTTCCAAAGAAATCCCAGGGCTGATCTCCTTTAGAATGGACTGATTGGATCTCCTTGCAGTCCAAGGGACTCTCAAGAGTCTTCTCCAGCACCACAGTTCAAAAGCATCAATTCTTCGGTGCTAAGCTTTCTTCACAGTCCAACTCTCACATCCATACATGACTACTGGAAAAACCATAGCCTTGACTAGATGGACCTTTGTTGGAAAAGTAATGTCTCTGCTTTTCAATATGCTATCTAGGTTGGTCATAACCTTTCTTCCAAGGAGTATGTGTCTTTTAATTTCATGGCTTCAATCACCATCTGCAGTGATTTTGGAGTCCAAAAAAATAAAGTCTGACACTGTTTCCACTGTTTCCCCATCTATTTCCCATGAAGTGATGGGACCAGATGCCATGATCTTCGTTTTCTGAATGTTGAGCTTTAAGCCAACTTTTTCACTCTCCTCTTTCACTTTCATCAAGAGGCTCTTTAGTTCCTCTTCCTTATTGTTATAATTATTTTTATTTTTAATATTATCATTATTTATTATTAATAATAATTTTTTTTAATCTGGGAGAAAGGAAAACCCAAATTTTTATAGTTGTTATCTCTATTTACACTGTAGGTTTAATAAGAGGCTGTTTCTATTTATATTTTTCTGTTTTTCATAAATTGGGGAAGAGACGTATGCAGGGCTTTTAAAATTTAAAAATAAATGAAATCACCTGACGTTAGATACGAAAAAAATATCGCTATGACAATTTTCAAACCTTGAAATGCCAAAGTGTATGTGTTATAGTGATTCCCACTGCAAATAAGGAACACATGTCACACTCTGAATTTCTAGCACACTAGTGTTATTTTCAAGTTACTGACTGCAGTTTCTTAGAATAAGAAGGGTTTCCCCAACTGCCAAGCTATAATTTAAGCCTCTTTCTGCCCACATAATTGTTAAAGTGAGACCAACCCACTCCTAATTGATGCACTTTATTTATGTCTTGTCTTTGAAGGAATACCCTTAAATATAACATAGTCACCAATGGGGATTGGTTTGTTTTGTTTAGTGGTACTCTGGCTCTACTGTCAAAAAATATCATTCTAATTAAAGAAAAAAATCCATGGAAGAGAAAAGAACTTCCAGTTCTGAAATCAAATGGCATTAACCCAAACTAAATAAGTAGGACCACTGCCACAGAAAAGAGTTGAAAAACTACCATGGAATTTAGATACCAATAATGACACATCTTAATTTGTTTTACATGTTGCCCCCCTCAAGAGTGTAAATAAGATTTGATAAGACCTATAAGCTTTCTAAATCTCTGATTTATTTGTCCCTTCAGTCCAACCACCCAAAACTTTCTGAAGAGCTCAGATTTCCACTCTGGGAATCCCATGTCATGTTTAATTCAATTGACACACGCAGAACTGCCTTTTCTCAGAAAAGCTCAAAGGCTCAATTTCAAAAGAAATTTTTCATATGTTTTATATTTAAATCTATAAAACTAGAACCAACCAAATGCAAGGGCAAATAACATATCAATTCTACGACAGGTTTGTTTCCATTTTTGTTTTTTTATTACTCATGTACTACTCAAGACATGGCACATTGTAACATGCAAATGTGAAAGCTGAAGAAGTCCCTCAAACCAATTCTCTTGACAAAGGGGATAATTACAAAATAAACCAATTATAGCTGGTTTATAAGACCACAGTGGAGACCAAAGAAAACAATATTTTATTTATTTGGCAACCTGATTCTGTCACATTTACAGGTAGCAAAGCTTTCAAACAGATCCGGATTGCTCAACTGCAGGAATAAGAGGATAAGCCTACTGCTTGAGGGCAAATGCAATAAAGTACAGATATACTGTTAAAGAAAAAGAAGTGAAAGAAGGAAAAGGCAACCCCATGTTTAATAACATGCGCGTGCGTGCTAAGTCACTTCAGTCGTGTCCGACTCTTTGTGACCCTATAGGCCATAGCCCCCAGGTTCCTCTGTCCAGGGGATTTTCCAGGCAAGGAAACTGCAATAGGTTGCCTCCTCCAGGTGATCTTCCCACCCAGGGATTGAACCCGAGTCTCCTGTATTGCAGGCAGATTCTTTACCTGATGAACCATCAGGGAAGCCCGTGTGTTTTGTAACAAAAAGTTTGAAATGTATGCTGCAGGATGTAGCACGAGAATTCAAGGCAGGAAGCCTCAGTTATAGCTCATGCTCGGTCACCACACGTTATTGAACAAGTTACTTCATTCATTCAGATCTTAGTTTTTCCCTTCATTCTGGAAATGATGGTTTGATGCAAAATATGCAAAATATATAATGCATGCTTAATTGTTTTCTCATTTGCTGCCTCATGAACCGAAACAAAAAACAGTTAGGTGAATTTTTACTGAATTTAGTGGACATCATGGGGTTATCTAACTTAACATATAAGGTCAGTTGATAATGAATCTGCATGCAATGCAGGAGACCCAGGTTCAATCCTTGGGTCTAGAAGATCCCCTGGAGAAGGGATAAGCTACCCACTCCAGTATTCTTGCCTGGAAAATCCCATGGACAAAGGAGCTTAGCAGGCTACAGTCCATGGGGCCCCAAAAGAGTCGGACACGACTGAGCAACTAAACCACCACCACCATAAGTTCCATGGAATGTTCATGTTGAGATCTAATGGCATTTCAAAGAGTCTCCATTGCCAAAGGATGGAGAGGAAATAAATGGTGATTTCAAAGTCAAAAGGGCAGAGGATCCACATTTCAGGAGCTGATTAGTAATGGAACTGCTCTTACTTGGGTAACTCTAATAGCTAGCACAAGGTTGAGGAGTGGTCAGGATTTACTAATCTGAAGATTGCCAGTCCAGTTGTAATATGGATTTAGGTTGGCACGGACTGAGAGAGGGCGAAAATTACTGCTTTAAGGTGTGTTTGCAAAGCACTTCACAGGGGGTTCTCAAAGCAGTAGGTATTCCCATCCATTCCATGGCAACTTCACTCCCACTTGATCCCCTGAGAATTTCTCTAGGACCTACTTTATCCATTGTCTCCATATCGAAGTGTTTTCAACCATTCTTTCCTCTCTGGCTCATTTTCAATATTTTTTTTTAATGTGGACCTTTTTTTTAAGTCTTTATTAAGTTTGTTACAAAATTACTTCTGTCTTCTACAGTTGCTTTTCTTTGGGTCTAGAGGCATGTGGAATCTTATTTCTCTAACCGGGGACTGAATCCACATTCCCCGCACTGGAAGGTGAAATCTTAACCACTGGACCATCAGGGAAGTCCCTCTGGCTCATTTTCTACATTCTAAAAACATGCTGTGCATCTTTCCCCCAGTATAAAGACTCGGTACCTTGTACTACCAACATTTTAAGAGAATGGTCTGGCTTTGCTGTTTTAACTCTGTCCTGCGTATTCATTACTCAAAACACAGCAACAGCACTCTTGATCCTATACCCTGACCAAAGTACCAATGACGCTCCCACAGCCAAATCAGTGGCCCCCATCTCACTCCTTGTCCTGATCCTCTCTGCAATGTTAGATGTTGTCTAACCTATTCTTTCTGGGATATTGTACCCATAGCCAGGGTTTTCACCACCATCTCCACACTGGTCTTTATCGCTGGCCCCAAACTCATCCATGAACTCCAATCAGATCTACCTGCTGACTGGCTGTTTCTCCTCAGATGTACCATAGACATTTGGGACTCAAAACCTACATCCATGAATTTTTGCTAAATCTACTAATCCTCTTCATTCAAGTAATCAGCTGGTGACACCACCATTCATTCGGTCACTCAGACCAAGAGTTACCTAGAAGTTATCCTCATTTCCTCTCTTCATCACTTTTATAAGTCAGATTTATAGTTAAATACTTTTCACTTTCAGCATCTGAGTCCATTCCCAATGCCTTCAATAATTCACAGAAGATATGTACAACACTACTGGCCTCTAAAACAGACTCCATGTCCCCAGTTGCAGCTGCTCCATTCCTCTCATCTTAGTCTCTCAAGGTTCTGTCCTTGGCTCTGTTTCTCTCTGGGATCATTTTCTGGACTATTTTAGACACTTTCAGAATTGTAGTCATTATGCATTCATTGGTGGGCCCCCTATCATAATCTCTAGCTACTTCTAATCTCTGTTCAGGGCTTCCTGGTAGCTCAGTTGGTAAAGAATCCACCTGCAATGCAGGAGACCCTAGTTCAATTCCTTGGTCGGGAAGATCCTCTGGAGAAGGGATAGGCTACCCAGTCCAGTATTTTTAGGCTTCCCTTGTGGCTCAGCTGGTAAAGAATCTGCCTGCAAGGCGGAAGACCTGGGCTCGATCCCTGGGTTGGGAAGATCCCCTGGAGAAGAGAAAGGGTACCCACTCCAGTATTCTGGCCTAGAGAATTCCATGGACTATATAGTCCATGGGGTCGCAAAGAGTTGGACACGACTGAGAAACTTCCACTTTCGCTTCACTTTTTCCATCTCTGTTCAAACACCAGTATATAGTTACTATTTGTCTGGTGGATAGTCAGCATATAATAAATGTACAAAAACTCAGCAAATTTTCCTTCTCCAAAATCTCCTCCTCCTCCTGCATCAGTACTCATGGTAACCGCAACACTATAATGTCTAAACTGAACTCAGTTATCTTCCTCTCAGCCTGCTCCTTTTCTTTACATTGAGGAATGCATTTCACTCTTCAGAAAAACTAGAAATCATGATCTTCAGTTCCTCCTTCTTCATCATCAGCCACTGGTCAAGAAACCCCATGGATGACAAGACTTGAATGTCTCTTTCAAATATGCTCTTATTTTTCTGTTCTGGTTTTCTATTTATTCATTATTTTCTATTATGACAACAATTTACATTATCTACAACTCATAATTAGAGAAAAATCCCACCAACTTGATGGACTCATCTGTTAGCATTTAGTGTATTTCTGGGTAGTTTATAATACAGCCATAATTATAAGGTACATACAATGTACACTCTATATTAGGCCAATTAGTATTTTCATTTTTCTTTGGGTTGCTATATAGACTTTAAATTATCATCTTAAATGGCTGCAATAATTAATCTAGTGCACTTTCCCACATTTATTTCACAAGTTCCCCAAAACAAACTCTGTGGAGACATCTTTATAGTGATACTCTTGCTGAACCTCGATAGCCACTTGAAAACTTGACAGATATTCATAAGGAAATGTCTAAAAAAGCAGGTGGAGCTTTCAAAAAATGATTTCTTCAGCTTATCTAAATTACAACAGGCAGAATTTATTTATTTATTTATTTATTTATTTTGCATTTGTTTCAATGATGTATTGCTTTTTATTGGAAGTATAACTGATTTACAGTGTTGTGTTAGTTTCAGGTGTACAGCCAAGTGATTCAGTTGCCTGAATCACATTATTCAGATTACTTTTCATTATAGATTATTACAAGATACTGAATATAGTTCTCTGTATTATACATAAGGTGGCTTTCTAGGTGGTTCAGTGGTAAAGAATCCTCCTGCCAATGAAGGAGATGCAGGAGATATGGGTTCAATCACTGGAATAGGAAGATTCCCTGGAGAAGGAAATGGCCACTCACTCCAGTATTCTTGCCTGAAAAAATCCCTTGGACAGAGGAGCCTGGCAGGTTACAGTCCATGGGGCCACATACAGTCAGACATGACTGAACACACATGTACTTATTATATGATAAATCTTTGTTGCTTATGTATTTTATGTGTAGTTTGTATCTGTTAATCCCATACTCCTAATTTATTCCTCCCTCCCTTTCCCCTTTGGTAACCATAATTTAGTTTTTTATGTCTATGTGTCTGCTATGCACATAGATTCATTTGTATTATTTTTGGATTCCACATGTAAGTGGTATCATATAATATTCATCTTACTTTCACTTACTTAACTTGGTGTGATAATCTCTAGGTCCATCCATGTTGCTTCAAATGGCAATGGTTCATTCTTCTTACGGCTGAGTAATATTCCACTGTGGCTTCCCAGGTGGTGATAGTGGTAAAGAACCTGTCTGCCAATGAAGGAGACATAAGAGAGGCAGGTTCAATCCCTGGGTTGGAAAGATCCCCTGGAGGAGGGCATGGCAACCCACTTTAGTATTCTTGCCTGGAGAATGCCATGGATAGAGGAGACTGGCAGGCTGTAGTCCATAGGATCACAAAGGGTCAGACATGATTGAAGTGACTTAGCACACACAATATTCCATTGTGTGTATATGTGTGTGTGTGCATAGGGATGTACACTTGCACACTCATGTATATCACATATTCTTAATGGGCACTTAGGTTGTTTCCATGTCTTGACTATTGTAAATAGTGCTGCAATGAACATTGGGATGCATATGCTTTTTTAATTAGAGCTTTCTTCTTTTCTAGATATATGCCCAGAAATAAGATTGCTAGATCATATGATATTGGGTTGACCAGAAACTTCATCTGGGTTTTTCCGTTACATATTATGGAAAAACTAGAATGAACTTACTGGCCAACACAAATAGTTCTATTTTTAGTTATTTTAAGGAACCCCATACTGTTTTCCATAGTGACTGCATCAATATACATTCTCACCAGCAGTGTACAAGGGCTCCTTTTTCTCCATACCCGCTCTAGCATTTATTATTTGTAGACATTTTTATGACAGATAACAGGCAGTATTTCTTATCAGACCTTTCATATTTACCACTAGTCACCCAAAGGGCATAGTATTGTTAGTAGTCCTCAAATCAAACTGATCAAGAATGTTAGTACTGAGTGAACACTTAGTCCTGGTCTCACACCAGGAGTCATTTAGTCTCCCCTTACCCCAAACCACAGGGTTTCCTTATGGCTCAGCTGGTAAGGAATCCACCTGCAATGTGGAAGACCTGGGTTCGACCCCTGGGTTGGGAAGATCCCCTGGAGAAGCGAAAGGCTACCCACTCCAGTATTCTTATCTGGAGAATTCCATGGACTATACAGTCCATAGGGTCACAAATAGCTGGACACGACTGAGTGACTTTCACTTTCACTACCCCAAACCACAATAATGGGTTTAAAACACGGGCTCTGAAATCAGAGACCTAAGTTCAAAACCTAATTCGTTTATTTACTTAGCGTGTGACTTCAATCCAATTCATTTTGCTTTCCTTGGCCTCAGCTTCCTCTTCATAACATGGTGATAACAACAATAATTACTACACAGTGTTGTCAAGAGGATCAAGAATCAACAGATGGCATAAGATGTGTGAAGTTCTTAGTCAAGTGTCTTGTGTACCACAAGTACTGAAAAGTATTGGCCATTATAATCATTTCCCAATCTTGTAGAGGAAAGTTTACACTCTACCATATGTGTTCTTGTTGCTGTGGAATTAATAGGCCTGAGCCTAGCCCTCATTTTTCACTTTATTTAATAACATACACTTAAGTTTTCCTGCCGGTCATATACCTTCATCCTTCATCACTGAGACATCCAACAGCCTGAGCAAACAGAGATTCCAATTCCATTCATGGCTTATCATACCTCGCAACACCCATCAGAGAGAGCTGTGGGCACTGTAACCACTTGATTCACTGTGATGATGAAGCATATCCTACAAAACTAACATTGAGATTGGCTCCTCTCTACACAACTTTCAAAAAGCAAAACATCCATTCAGATCATTTATTATTTTAAGACGTTACAAGAAGTTACTTTGGATTTTACCAGACTGAAAAGTGTTATTGATTGGTATGATTGAAGGCATCCATGCTTTTAACCTATGTAAACAGTGCTTTATTTCTACTAGTTGTAAAGAAAGTTGTGAAATACTATTACTACATTTTTCTAATGAATGAGTTTCTGGTCAAGAACACCTCTGATGTTCCCTGTGTATTTATCTGATCTTTCCCTTTTTCATCGTTTACTTAAATTGGTATGTGAAAACCTACTAAAAAAGAGCAAGTGAATAAAAACAAATTATAGTTAGAAGTGACCAACCTACCTCCCCAGCCCAGCTCTCCAAATCACAAAGACTAGCTACATCTGGAAAATCTAACTTTTATGTAAAATATACCAAAACCATTTGAAATTAGGCACTATATACATATTACTTTGCTGATTAGTAACTTCTTATTGAAACATTACAAACATAACAATTAACAGACCACCCACTCGATCAGTTTAAGAAAATTTACTAGAAAAAGTATTCAGGGTTTCATTTATAAAAAGACAAGTTTTCATTTTCTTTCTTTTTATTTTCTTTCAAACTGTTTCTGAAGTTAATTTCTTACAGTAGCTGTATATAGCCCCAAGCATTAAACAATCAAATTCAAAAGCCAAGTAAAATTGAAATAGTATCTCTATAAAATATAGTTAATAATTTAAAGGCAATATTTCACATTTCACCTTGAAGGTTGTGTATTCTTCTCCCAAGGCAACGCATATATTTAAAATCCTCAAGTAATCCCCATTCATGTAGTTAAGATATGACTTTATTGTTCTTAGTATTGTATGAGGGAAAAAACGTTTTGAGTCATTTATTAAAGGTTAAATGTACCCCAATAAAAACATAAACCAGGAAATTTCAACTATTATCAGTGCAATTTCAGTTGTAGAGGCAGTTGATGTAAATCATTCACTCCAGAGACGGTCACCCTTCTTGGGCAAGGGCTCTCACTTTCCTTTCTTTCACCCACTCTACTTATTATAACTGAACTTCCCACAGGAAAGAGAAGTTCAGAATTTCAGTGCATGTAAGCCAAGCTATTAAAAAAAAAGGATTTGTCTTCAATTATTTAAAAATATTCATTCATTTATCAACATTTGGCTGTGCTGGGTCTTCGCTGAAGCATATGAGATCTTCAGCTGCAGGATATGAACTCTTAAATGCAACTTGTGGGGACTATTAATAGTTCCCTGAGCAGGCATAGAACCCAGGCCCCCTGCTTTGGGAGCACAGAGTCTTAGCCACTAGACCACCAAAGAAGTTCCCCATGTAAGCCCAGGTTTTACCCATTTATCTCTTGCAGATGGCTAGGAGTGAGCTGCGTATGTTCAACATTTTTTCTTAAAGGATTCACTCCAAAGCACAGGACTATGAGATATATTTTGTGAAATCATAACTACTCTTATCAATGGATTTGCCCTTTCCAAAGGAACTGAAAGAAAAGTAAAGGTATCAAAGTATTTAATATGAGCTAAAACAAATCCACTGTATCATGCAGCAGTTTTTCAGTGTTGGAGGAAAAGCGCAACAAGAGGAAAGCAACAAATGGTTCCACTTGTAAAAACATTACTATAAACAGGTCAGCATAATGTTAGGAAAATTATCTTACCACCTATTTCTTTAAAAGACACAAATTTTCCTAATTATGTTTTATATCATTGTACTTTTGTTGTTTGTCATTTATCAAGCTTTTATCATGTTCAGTTCAGTTCAGTTCAACCGCTCAGTCATGTCTGATGCTTTGCGACCCCATGGACTGCTGCACGCCAGGCCTCCCTGCCCATCACCAACTTCTGGAGTTTACTCAAACTCCTGTCCACTGAGTCGGTGATGCCATCCAACCATCTCATCCTCTGTTGTCCTCTTCTCCTCCCACCTTCAATCTTTCCCAGCATCAGGGTCTTTTCAAATAAGTCAGTTCTTCACACCAGGTGGCCAAAGTATTGGAGCTTCAGCATCAGTTCTTCCAATGAATATTCAGGACTGATTTCCTTGAGGATGGACTAGATGGATCTCCTTGCAATCCAAGGGACTCTCAAGAGTCTTCTCCAACACCACAGTTCAAAAGCATCAATTGTTTAGCGCTCAGCTTTCATTATAGTCCAACTCTCATATCCATACATGACTACTGGAAAAACCATAGCTTTGACTAGACAGACCTTTTTTGGCAAAGTAATGTCTCTGCTTTTTAATACTCTGCCTAGGTTGGTCATACCATTTCTTCCAAGGAGCAACCGTCTATTAATTTCATGTTTGCAGTCACCATCTGCAGTGATTTGGGAGCCCCCAAAAATAAAAGTCTGTCACTGTTTCCACTGTTTCCCCAATCTATTTGCCATGAAGTGATGGGGCCAGATGCCATGATTTTAGTTTTCTGAATGTTGAGTTTTAAGTCAACTTTTTCACTCTCCTCTTTCACTTTCATCAAGAGGTTCTTTAGTTCTTCACTTTCTGCCACAAGGGTGGTATCATCTGCATATCTGAGGTTATTGATATTTCTCCCAGCAATCTTGATTCCAGCTTGTGCTTCTTCCAGCCCAGCGTTTCTCATGATGTACTCTGCATACAAGTTAAATAAGCAGGGTGACAATATACAGCCTTGCTGTACTCCTTTCCTGATTTGGAACCAGTCTGTTGTTCCATGTCCATTTCTAACTGGTGCTTCCTGAACTGCATACAGATTTATCAAGAGGTAGGTCAGGTGGTCTGGTATTCCCATCTCTCTAAGAATTTTCCACAGTTTATTGTAATCCACCCAGTCAAAGGCTTTGGCATAGTCAATAAACCAGAAGTAGATGTTTTTTCTGAAATTCTCTTGCTTTCTCTATGATCTAACAAATGTTGGCAATTTGATCTCTGGTTCCTCTGCCTTTTCTAAATCCAGATTGAACATCTGGAAGTTCACAGTTCATGTACTGTTGAAGCTTGGCTTGGAGAATTTTGAGCATTACTTTGCTAGCATGTGAGATGAGTACAATTGTGCGGTAGTTTGATCATTCTTTGGCATTGTTTTTCTTTGGGTTTGGAATGAAAACTGACCTTCTCTAGTCCTGTGGCCACTGCTGAGTTTTCCAAATTTGCTGGCATATTGAGGGCAGCACTTTCACAGCATCATCTTTTAGGATTTGAAATAGCTCAACTGGAATTTTATTACCTCCACTAGCTTTTATCATAGTAATGCTTCCTAGCTGCTGCTGCTGCTGCTAAGTCACTTCAGTCGTGTCCGATTCTGTGCGACCCCATAGATGGCAGCCCACCAGGCTCCCCTGTCCCTGGGATTCTCCAGGCAAGAACACTGGAGTGGGTTGCCATTTCCTTTTCCAATGCATGAAAGTGAGAAGTGAAAGTGAAGTCGCTCAGTTGTGTCCGACTCTTAGCGACCCCATGGACTGCAGCCTACCCACTTGATTTTGCACTCCAGGATGTCTGGCTCTAGGTGAATGATCACACCATTTTGATTATCTGGGTCGTGAAGATCTTTTTCATATAGTTCTTCTGTGTATTCTTACCACCTCTTCTTAATATCGTCTGCTTCTGTTAGGTCCATACCATTTCTGTCCTTTATTGTGCCCATCTTTGCATGAAATGTTCCCTTATATCTCTAATTTTCCTGAAGAGATCTCTAGTCTTTCCCATTCTATTGTTTTCCTCTATTTCTTTGCATTGATCACCGAGGCTTTCTTATCTCTCTTTGCTTTTCTTTGGAACTCTTATCATGTGCCATGTGATAAAGTGAAAAATGAAAAGAAAGTGTTAGTTGCTCAGTCATGTCTGACTCTTTGTGACCCTGTGGACTGTAGTAGCCCACCAGGCTCCTCTGTCCATGGAATTCTTCAGGCAATAATACTGGAGTGGGTAGCCATTCCATTTTCTGAGGGATCTTCCCAATCCAGGGATTGAACCTGGGTCTCCTGCATTGCAGGCAGATTGTTTAACATCTGAGCCACCAGTAAGCACATTAAAAAGCAGTAAGCACATTAAGTCCCACAAAAACTATATGAAATAGTATCATTACACTCATTTTACATACTTTTAAAAACATGAAATACACTGCCAGAGATCATTCAGGGTTTGAACACACACAATTAACCACCATGGTGAGTTGATCTCATTTTTTCCCTACCTTTTCATGTTAAAATCATTTTGATATTTGGCAAAACTAATACAATTATGTACAGTTTAAAAATAAAATAAAATTTAAAAAATAAAAATAAAAATAAATAAAATAAAATAAAATTCAAAAAAAAAAGTAGCTACTATATATATGGTGCTAAGTGTTTGGTTATTATTCATCAAATAATATTACTATGACCTATTCTTTCATCATTTTGTGTCAAAATAAATGCTGTCCAACTTCCCTTTGGAATTTTTTAAATTAAGCTTTGCTTTTCCTGTTTTGTGTTTGTTCCAGTAAACATTTCGTTTAGGCTCTTCTGGGGGCAAAATTACTTGTTAGATCACTCAAAATTTCTTTGATAGGTTTTTTCCTCATTTCTTAAGCATCTTCAACAAGCATTCAGAAAATATACTATAAAAGATGCAAACAACATCATCAACAACAAAAGTTTGCTAGGCTTATCCATACTTTCCAAGCTTCCCACCTCTATATCTGTATCTCAAAAACCTTTTTTTAAATTATGTATTTATTTTTGGCTGTGCTGAATCTTCATTGCTGCATGTAGGCTTTCTCTAGTTGTGGCAAGTGGAGGCTACTCTCCAGTTGCAATGTGCAGGCTTCTCATTACAGCTTCTCTTGTTGCAGAGCACAAGCTTTAGGCACATGGGATTCAGTAGTTGTGGCACACAGGCTTAGCTGCCCCAGGGCATGTGGAATCGTCCCAGATCAAGGACCGAACCAGCACCCCTTGCACTGCAAAGTGAATTCTTAACTAGACTGAACTTACTTTTCTCTCTTGAATTATATGCCAAGCCTCCTTATACATGGAGTACTCTAATAATCTCTTAATTAGTCTGCCTAATATGTCTTGAGGACAGTGAAAAAGTTGTCTTAAAACTCAACATTCAGAAAACAAAGATCATGGCATCTGGTCCCATCAGTTCATGGCAAATAGATGGGGAAACAGTGGAAACCGTGACAGATTTTATTTTGGGGGGCTCCAAAATAACTGCAGATGGTGAGTGCAGCCATGAAATTAAAAGACACTTGCTCCTTGGAAGAAAAGGTATGGCCAACCTAGACAGAATATTAAAAAGCAGAGACATTACTTTGCCAAAAAAGGTCCATCTAGTCAAAGCTATGGTTTTTCCAGTAGTCATGTATGGATATGAAAGTTGGAGTATAAACAAAGCTGAGTGCTGAAGAATTGATGCTTTTGAACTGCCGTGTTGGAGAAGACTCTTGAGAGTCCCTTGGACTGCAAGGAGATCCAACCAGTCCATCCTAAAGGAAATCAGTCCTGAATATTCTTTGGAAGGACTGAAGCTGAAGCTGAAACTCCAATACTTTGGCCACCTGATGCGAAGAACTTACTCATCAGAAAAGACTCTGATGCTGGGAAAGATTGAAGGCAGGAGGAGAAGGGGACCACAGAGGATGAGATGGTTGGATGGCATCATCGACTCAATGGACATGAGTTTGAATAAGCTCTGAGAATTGGTGATGGCCAGGGAGGCCTGGTGCGCTGCAGTCCGAGGGGTTGCAAAGAGTCAGACATGACTTAGTGACTGAACTGAATTAAACTAAACTGAGTATGTCTTTATGCACCTCTGGTTAGTCCTGAATATCTCTATCAGGGTAATTGTTCTAAAACATTAGTTAAGTTGATACGACTCAACAGAAAAACAAAGTCTGATTTTTAAATAGTGAGAGGAGCTTAAGAGACATTTTTCCAAAGAAGACATGAGTAGATTGCCAATAGGCACATGAAAAGATGTCAGCATCACTAATTATTAGGGAAATGCAAACCAAAACCACAGTGAGATATCACCTACACCTGTTAGAATGGCTTTATCAAAAATGAAAGAAACAATAAGTGTTAACTAGGATGTGGAGAAAAGGGAACCCTCATACACTCTTGGTGGGAATATAAATTAGTGTAGCTACTATAGAAAATAGTACAGAGATTCCTCAAAAAATTAAGAACAGAACTATCATATTATTCAGAAATCCCACTTCTGGGTATTTATCCAAAGAATACAAAAATGCTAATGCAAAAAGATATATGCATCCCCACGTTCATTTAGGCATTATACATAACAGCAAGATATGTAAACAACCTCAGTGTCTATCAATGGATGAATGAATAAAGAAGAGGTGGAAGATATACACAGTGGACTACTACCTAGCCATGACAAAATGAAATCCTGCCACTTCTGACGACATGGATGGAACTTGAGGTTATTAGGCTAAATGAAATAAGTCAGATGGAGAAAGGCAAATACTTTATGCTTTCACTCATATGTGGAATATAAAAAAAAATTGTCAGTGAACAAACCAAACAAAAACAAACATGTAGGTACAAAGAACAGAGTAGTGCTAACCAGAGAGGAAGGTACAGAGGGGAGGGTGAAATGGATAAAAAGGATGAACTGCATGGTGAGGGGTGGAAACTAAATTTGGGGGAGGTGAGCACACTGTAGGGTATATAGAAGTAGAAATACAGTGTTGTACATGTGAAACTTACATTATAAACCAATGTTGTGCTGTGCTGTGCTTAGTCACTCAGTCGTGTCCAACTCTTTGTGACCCCATGGACTATAGCCTGCCAGGCTCCTCTGTCCATGGGGATTCTCCAGGCAAAAATACTGGAGTGGGTTACCATGTCCTACTCCAGGGATAAACCAATGTTACCTCAACATAAAATAATTTTTTTAAAACATCAACTTGATCACACTCTGCAGCTGAATTGATATTTCATTCAGTTCAGTTCAGTCACTCAGTCTTGTCCAACTCTTTGCGACCCCATGGACTGTAGCATGCCAGGCTTCCCTCCCTGTCCATCACCAAGTCCCGGAGTTCACTCAAATTCATGTCCATCGAGTCAGTGATGTCATCCAACCATCTCATCCTCTGTCATCCCCTTCTCCTCTTGTCTTCAATCTTTCCCAGCATCAGGGTCTTTTCCAACGAGTCAGTTCTTCATATCATGTGGCCAAAGTATTAGAGTTTCAGCTTCACCATCAGTCCTTCCAATGAATATTCAGGACTGATTTCCTTTAGGATGGACTGGTTGGATCTCCTTGCAGTCCAAGGGACTCTCAAGAGTCTTCTCCAACACCACAGTTTAAAAGCATCAATTCTTTGGTGCTCAGCTTTCTTTATAGTCCAACATAATAAAATAATAATATTTTATTAGAAAACATATTTAGTGTTTAAATAATAAAATGAGAGATATCCTAAAGAATCTACCAGCTGGATTGAAGAAGAGAAAAGCACCAGTAACTTAAAAGCCTTTGTACGACCTTCCTAGATTATTACATTCTGTCCCTCCCTCAAGAAGGGAACATAGTCCTGCATTTTGTATTGAGCATTCTATGGCTATTCAATTTACTTTTGCCACCTAGAATGACATTCTAAAAGAAAAAAAAAATGTGTGTGTGTGTGTGTGTTGCCTCTTTCATTCCTCAGTGACCTGCTCCTTTTTCTCAGCACGATGTTTTGAGATGCATCTGTTTCTGCCTTTTCTGCCTTCTGTTCATCTGTATTCTCTGTTATATTTCTTTGAATCAATTTAAAAATGTGTCTCCATGTTACTGGTGATACACATCTGAGAGGACTCTAACATTTTCTTATCATGAATATCCTGTTATGAACATTTTTGCAGAGGCCTCTGGTGTACACATGCTGGAGTACCTCTACAGTAACATATGTGGGAGTGGACGGGGCATGGATTTCTCTGATAGATAATTCCAAAAGATTTACAAAAATGTACACCCCCATGTGTTTTATCTTTTCTGTGCATCAAGGATGTGAAATCTATGGCTCCATGGGACAAATCAAGTCTGCTACTTTTTCTTTCTTTTTTTTTTTTGGTAAATAAAGCTTGACTGGAACACAGCCACCAACTGGTTACATACTATGTGCAACTGCTTTTGTGAAACAATGGCAGAGTCGAGTCCTTACAAGAGACCTCCTGGCCTGTGCAGTTTGAAATATTTACTATCCACCCTGTACAGAAAAAGTTTGCCAACCACTATTCTATATCCCTGTAAATATTTGGTATTTTCTGACTTTTAAAATCTTTGCCAATTTGATGCATATGAAATATCTCGCTGTAGTTTAACACGTACATATATCAAATTGAACGTAATTACTAATGATGTTTATCATCTTTTCATATGCTTATGAGTATTTCTTATTTCCTCTTCTGTGAAATGTTATTCATGCCTTTTGCCAACTTTCTAATAACTTTTGTTGAGTTTTTCCTCTGCCTTTTTTGAGCCATAAGAGTTCTTTATACACACTTGCTGTTGTTTAGTTGCTAAGTCGTGTCGACTCTTTTGCAACACCATGGACTATAGATCTCTAGGCTCCTCTGTCCATGGGACTTCCCAGGCCAAAATACTGGAGTGGGTTGCCATTGCCTTCTCCAGGGGATCTTCCCAACCCAGGCATTGAACCTGAGTCTTATGCATTAGCAGGTGGATTCTTTACCACTGAGACACCAGCAAAGCCCTTATACATACTAGTTAGTAATAATATTTAGTGACATAATGTTGGAAACATTTTGTCCCAGTCTTCAACTTATCTTTTACCCTTTTTATTTAAGATTATCTTTTGCTAGACAGAAGTACTTAATTTCAATTGATATTAAATATCTTAAGAGATGCTTCCATATTCAAACATCAGAATATAAAGATACTCTGTTACAATGTCTTCTCAAAGTAGTTGTTTAAATACTGCATTTCATTTAATCCACCTGGAATTAATTTTTGTGTATGAGATAGGGCTCCAATTTTATTTTTTCCACAGAGATTATCACTTTTCCCAGCATCATTTATTACATTGTTTTTTTTTTCCATTAATTTACAATGCCTGTTCTTCTAAAACTTGAATTTCAAACAGACAAGGATTTGTCCAGTTTCTTTCCTTGTTCCAACTGGTCTAATTGTCTTTTTCTGTGAAAATACACACTGTGTCAACATCTGTTTGAACAAGTAACACCACACTGATCATCTCAGATCTTCCATATATATTTCAGAATTAGTTTATTCAAGTCCATAAAAATGGAAGTTAGAATTACCTTGAATTTTTAGATAAAATCTGAGACAATTCACTTTTTTACAATATGGGACCTGTTGCTAGGCACTTAGTTACTCAGTCATGACTGACTCTGTGACTTGCCAGGCTACTCTGTCCATAGAATTCTCCAGGCAAGAATACTGGAGTGGTTGCCATTCCCTGCACCAGGGGATATTTCTGACTGATATCCTCTGTGTCTTCTGCATTGGCAGGTGGATTCTTTACCACTGAACCACCTGGGAAGCCCAATATAGGACCTGAGAACATAGTATGTATGTTTCTGCTTGCATACGTGCTGAGTTGCTTCAGCTGCGTCTGACTCTCTGCTACCCTATGGACCGTAGCTCTCCAGACTCCTCTGTCCAAGGGATTTTCTAGGCAAGAATACGGGTGTGGGTTGCCATGCCCTCCTCCAGGGGATCTTCCCGACTCACGATATAACTTGTGTCTTTTAATGTCTCCTGAATTGGCAGGCGGTTCTTTACCACTAGCACCACCTAGAAAGCCTTTGATAAGTTGCTTTCTTCGTGTCTGACTCTGCAACCCTACGGACTGTAGCCTGCAAGGCTCCTCTCTGTCCAAGGGATTCTCCATTGAGAATGGAGTGGAGTGGATTGCCATTTCCTTCTCTTTAGGTCTTATTTAATATCTTACAACAAAATCTTATAATTTTGTCCATAAAACGTATGCATATTTTGACAGGTTTTTTGATGGTAGAGATTAGTTATTATTGCTGATTTGGGAGATACTAGAAAAAATGTATTTTTCTATTTTATTTTAATTACATTTCATGATTGTTACAGGTAAATGGATATAGATTTGTGTTTTTATTCTGATATTAAACAAACTTGCAAGATTCACTGATTTAATACTGGTTATAGGCAATGATCGGAGAAGGCAATGGCACCCACTCCAGTACTCTTGCCTGGAAAATCCCATGGATGGAGGAGCCTGGTGGGCTGCAGTTCATGGGGTCGCTGAGAGTCGGACATGACTGAGCGACTTCACTTTCACTTTTCACTCTTATGCATTGGAGAAGGAAATAGCAACCCACTCCAGTGTTCTTGCCTGGAGAATCCCAGGGACAGGGGAGCCTGGTGGGCTGCCGTCTACGGGGTCGCACAGAGTCGGACACAACTGAAGCGACTTAGCAGTAGCAGCAGCAGCATAGGCAATGATATTGGGCATCTTGGGCTTGTTCTGGGTTATTAAAAAAAAAAACGCTTCTTACATTTCACATTGAGTATGATATTTACTGTACATTTCTACATATGACCTTTTTCAGGTTCAGCTCAGTTCAGTTCAGTCGCTCAGTAGTGTCCGACTCTTTGCGACCCCATGAATTGCCGCATGCCAGTCCTCCCTGTCCATCACCAACTCCCGGATTTCACTCAAACTCATGTCCATCGAGACGGTGATGCCATCCAGCCATTTCATCCTCTGTTGTCCCCTTCTCCTCCTGCCCCCATCAGGGTTTTTTCCAATGACTCAACTCTTCGCATGAGGTGGCCAAAGTATTAGAGTTTCAGCTTTAGCATCAGTCTTTCCAATGAACACCCAGGACTGATCTCCTTTAGAATGGACTGGTAGGACCTCCTTGCAATCCAAGGGATTCTCAAGAGTCTTCTCCAACACCACAGTTCAAAAGCATCAATTCCTCGGCACTCAGCTTTCTTCACAGTCCAACTCTCACATCCATACATGACCACTGGAAAAACCATAGCCTTGACTAGACAGACATTTGTTGGCAAAGAAATGTCTCTGCTTTTAATATACTATCTAGGTTGGTCATAACTTTCCTTCCAAGGAGTAAGTGCCTTTTAATTTCATGGCTGCAATCACCATCTGCAGTGATTTTGGAGCCCAAAAAAATAAAGTCAGCCACTGTTTCCACTGTTTCCCCATTTATTTCCCATGAAGTGATGGGATCAGATGCCATGATCTTAGTTTTCCGAATGTTGAGCTTTAATCCAACTTTTTCACTCTCCTCTTTCACTTTTATCAACAGGCTTTTGAGTTCCTCTTCACTTTCTGCCATAAGAGTGGTGTCATCTGCATAGTTGATATTTCTCCTGGCAATCTTGATTCCAGCTTGTGCTTCCTCCAGCCCAGCGTTTCTCATGATGTACTCTGCATATAATTTAAATAAGCAGGGGGACAATATACAGCCTTGATGTACTCCTTTTCCTATTTGGAACCAGTCTGTTGTTCCATGTCCAGTTCTAACTTGTGCTTCCTGACTTGCATATAGTTTTCTCAAGAGGCAGGTCAGGTGGTGTGGTATTCCCATCTCTTTCAGAATTTTCCACAGTTTATTGCGATTCACACAGTCAAAGGCTTTAGCATAGTCAATAAAGCAGAAATAGATGTTTTTCTGGAACTCTTGCTTTTTCAATGACCCAGCAGATGTTGGCAATTTGATCTCTGGTTATTCTGCCTTTTCTAAAACCAGCTTGAACATCTGGAAGTTCACAGTTCACGTATTGCTGAAGCCTGGCTTGGAGAATTTTGAGCATTACTTTACTAGCATGTAAGATGAGTGCAATTGTGCAGTAGTTTGAGCATTCTTTGGCATTGCCTTTCTTTGGGATTGGAATGAAAACTGACCATTTCCAGTCCTGTGGTCACTGCTGAGTTTTCCAAATTTGCTGGCATATTCAGTGCAGCACTTTCACAGCATCATCTCTCAGGATTTGAAATAGCTCCACTGGAATTCTATCACCTCCACTAGCTTTGTTCATAGTGATGCTTTCTAAGGCCCACTTGACTTCACATTCCAGGATGTCTGGCTCTAGGTCAGTGATCACACCATCGTGATTATCTTCATCATGAACATCTTTTTTGTACAGTTCTTCTGTGTATTCTTGCCACCTCTTCTTAATATCTTCTGCTTCTATTAGGTCCATACCATTTCTGTCCTTTATTGTGCCCATCTTTGCATGAAATGTTCCCTTGGTATCTCTAATTTTCTTGAAGAGATCTCTTTCCCATTCTGTTGTTTTCGTCTATTTGTTTGCATTGATCGCTGAGGAAGGCTTTCTTATCTCTCCTTGCTCTTCTTTGGAACTCTGTATTCAGATGCTTATATCTTTCCTTTTCTCCTTTGCTTTTCACTTCTCTTCTTTTCACAGATATTTTTAAGCCCTCCCCAGACAGCCATTTTGCTTTTTTGCATTTCTTTTCCATGGGGATGGTCTTGATCCCTGTCTCCTGTACAGTGTCATAAACCTCAGTGCATAGTTCATCAGGCACTCTATCAGATCTAGTCCCTTAAATCTATCTCTCACTTCCACTGTATAGTCATAAGGGATTTGATTTAGGTTATACCTGAATGGTCTAGTGGTTTTCCCTACTTTCTTCAATTTAAGTCTGACTTTGGCAATAAGAAGTTCATGATCTGAGCCACAGTCAGCTCCTGGTCTTGTTTTTGCTGACTGTATAGAGCTTCTCCATCTTTGGCTGCAAAGAATATAATCAATCTGATTTCGGTGTTGACCATCTGGTGATGCCCATGTGTAGAGTCTTCTCTTGTGTTGTTGGAAAGTTCAATTTTATTCCAAGCTTGCTAAGACCTTTTATCATGAATGAATGCTAAATTCTGTACTGTTTTCAGTAATGTAATTAAAAACTTTTTCTCCTTTAATGTGTTAATATAGTGAATTACATTAATTTCTACTATTAAACCAACTTTGTATTATTGGATAGACAATCTAGCTCACTAATTTTGAACCTACTTCTGATGAAAGTATTCAAGGAGATAAAACTCATTTCAAAATTTAGTTTCTAACAAAACTTTTGTTAGAAACATTTTTATCACTTATTTCTAAATACTTATAATTTTAATTATGAGATTTTTACATCTATTAGTTCTTTGAAAATGTGTTTTTAAGTATCTTACATGTTTTAAGAGCTTGAAACTTAGATTCAAACTTGTTATCGATTTGTAACATCACTGGATTGTGTTTAAGAAATATAAGCTATATGATATTAATCTTTTGACACTTCTTGAAAATATCCTTACGCTTTAGAATGTAGTCAGTTTTCATAATGCTCTTGTGTGCTTAAAAAAATTCAGTTATAGAGTAAAATGTTCTCTGATACTGTTATATAGTATAAAAGTTATTAATTGTTCAGTTCAGATCTTCTATATTTCTCCTGATCTATCAATTACTGAGAAATGTATAAGGCTTCCCAGGTGCTGCAGTAGTAAAGAATCTGCCTGCCAATGCAGGAGACTCAGAAACACAGGTGCAACCCCTGGGTCAGAAAGATCCCCTAGAGGAGGAAACGGCAACCCACCCCAGTATTCTGTTATGGAAAATTCCAAGGACAGAGGAGTCTGGCAGGTTACAAAGAGTGGGACACAACTGAGCACTGAGCCCTGAGCACTGAGAAATCTATTATAAGATCTCCTAATATTAATACAATTTCAGACTACATCATTAGGTGCATTTAAAACAAAACTGTTGTATCTTAAGGATGACTTAAAGTCTTCAACCCTAGCAATGCCTCTTGACTTCCAGTTTACTTTTTATGATAATAAAATAACAATATCAACTTTGTTTACCACTGAATTGATAAACACTTTATGTTCTCGGACTTTGTCTTTACACAAACGTTTTATATCCTGAGTAGAAAATAGCTAATCTTTTTTCTGTTTTAAAATTCAATCTGACATTTGTTTTGGGGGAGCTTACTTATATTGATCATGATTACTAATGTATTTGGATTTTTCTTTATTTTTCTTATATACTTTCCACTTTTTCTACTTTTCCTATTTCTTTTTTTAATCAAGGAAATGGGTATTATTAAAACTTTAAAAATATGAAAGGAAATTTTTAAAAATTTGCATAGGCACAATACACTCACTGCAGAAAAAAAGAAAACACAGATAAGGAACAAGAATTTTAAAATGCAACCAAACGTTCCATATTCATTACTTTCAAGTATATCTGTCCATACTTTTATTATTTTTCATGTGTTCACTTAGATTGACTACAATGAAATTTGTACACACACACACACAGCGTTGAAGTTTTTTGAGGAGGAAAATTATACTATTAAACAATATTTAAGGAGATTTCCTTAACAGTATAGGATAGATTGGAAGAAAGAGATTAGCATCATAAAATGCAAAATAAAGAGGCTGTTGTAGTTTTCTAAGCATAAGAGAAAAGGATGGTTAAAGTATATTTGAGCACTCAGCACCTACTTATCCTTGATAAACACGTCACTAAAATAAAAGCCAAAAAAGTCACACTTAGTTTGAAAACAAATCTTCATATCCTACCATTATTAATATTAGACATTGTCTTAAGTCATAATTCAAGCATAGTTTAAAGTCACTGAAACTTAGCTCTTTAATGATATCATAAATCTCAGCTGTGTGAAACAGAAATCAGCCTATTTTTGCAACATCTTGACAAGTGATTGGAAGATGAATTAATCAAAGCTCTGTTCATCTGCATGTCATCCAAATAAATTGGAGAGATAGTTTCACTGAATCAACCAGTTGTTTAAATGTTACATAAATATATCCTTAGTTTTACAGTTAAGAACTGGCAGTATTTTTTTTTTTGAAGGTTGCCAAATCTGGGGCTGTTAAAGACTGTCCCATCCCAAGAACTTTCCACTTGCAGCTGTCAAAGATCTTTTTTTCTTAATTAAGCCAAAATAGCTGGATGTCTGAGCTGCTTACTGATTGCAAATTAAGTGTCTTTGGAAACCATTTTACGTCTTCCAGGCCTGGAGGCCAATCCATGGTGCTCTGAAGATTTATGTACTCTCTGGTAGGGAAAACAGAAGGAGGGGGTGTCACAAGGCAAAAGGGCCCTGTGCAGGGAGGTAGGGATTCCTGGGTGGGACTTACCACAGGAAGAAATGCATCCACTGGGGAATCTGTGGTGTCGTGCATGGTTTCTATAAACTGTCAGGCCATCCTTGTTTACACACTATGAGGACATTCTAGAAAGCATCCAATATACTTACTTTGTAAACTTCACATCTTAGTCCTGATCACCCACACTGATCTTTCCTGTGCTCAACAGCCTCATTCTTCCAGCTCAAAGTTCTGTATAGTTCTCTGAGAACAGTCACATACTACTTTTCAGACTTGATACCCAGCATCATTTTCACCTTCCCACTTAATAAGTTTCTTCATTGTCCTTGTATTCACTTTAATACACATACATACATTCTTTTTGAGAATATAAATGTTCTAGGTGCTAGGCACTTGGTTAGATTCAGTGTGTTAAATCATTCAGAAATGATTTGTGCATTCTCCAAACTCAAGAATACATGCACTCAGAACACAGACGGCAAAACCATTACCCACGCTGACTCTTGAGCCTTCAATCATCCTGGATAACCATCGCTCCCCAGACAACTCCAACCCAGGAGTCTTTATTTCTACAATGACTCAAATAAATAGTCTGAAAACGTGGCCAAGTAGGACCCAGACAGATAGTTGTCTTGAGCAAAGGCTTGCTTCTGTTCAAAGTCACACCACGTCTGACGTGGGCATACAGGTGAAGGACAACAGATACAAAGAATGACTTCACTTTCTCTGTGCTAAATACAGCTGCTCATTTTTAGTTGCTGGGTGTTGCTTTCCTTTTCCCATTTTAAGAAACTCTTTCTTCAATGAAAATTCAATAGTGAATCACTGAGACCCCACAAGGAGAGAACTGTGCTCCGTGGAGGACACCTGTGAAGAGGGCCACCAGGGCAGTTCCCACAGAGTGGGTCTGCTGGGCACACAGCCATCCCCCCCAGGCCGGCTCTGACCCAGGTTACAGTAATGCTAAAGATCTGCTTTAATCCAACCAAAATAAGAGCAGTCAGTCTTAAAGCTTTTAAAGAAAAAAAATAAATAAAAATAAAAAATCTAGTTCTACCTTTGACCCAGGCTATTTTTCTTCAAATATTTAAAGTTCAAAGGCACTGTGTGCTTATACTTTTACTTCAAACCAGAAAGTCACTCTTACTGTATTTGATCACCTTCTTATTTTAATTTGCACACTTGAGTAATAATAAAGCATATGCTGGACTTTAGCCTAATATATCATGTGTATAATAGTATCGGAACCTTTTTTCTTACTTATTAACTAGGAAATACATAAAATACTGACCTTGTGGGTAAATGACTTTCACATTCATTTTTAATCATTATTATGTTGCCAAAGAGTTGCAAGAGTAAGGTTTTAACATGGCTCCTGGGAGAATTATACCAGTCTTTATGGAACACATTGCTCACAGCTGTGGTGAAATATCCATCACTAAAAATCACAGCACTTTTTTCCACGTCAATGACATCACTGGTATAATTTAACCGTACTTCACATGTGGGAAGCAGTTGTCTACCAGTGTGAACTTAACCTCAAACCGATTCTAAGGACATGGGAGAATTATAACATCATTTTAAAATTTAATTTGCATTCACCATTAATGTCACTTTCCAAATATTTTGGATAAGACTCACAAAGGCCATACTCCTCTCCCTGTGATGGCAGATAATAACTTCAAGATAATTATTAGAGTATTATCAGAAAGACACCTTTCATAAGATCACTGTACCACCCAAGATTCCTCTGCTTTTCAATTACTCTTGTTCTAAAGATTTTTTTGTCCCATAAAGACTTTCTGTTTAGAAATGTGACAGTGAGGCTATTAGACTCTAAAACCTAAACCAGTATCCTCTGAGAATCTTGATGAGAAATCTGAAATCGTGCCAGGAAGAACACCAAGTAGATTTTTATAGGGTATTTGGGTTCTCAATGACATAGAATAAGAAGAGAAATAAATGAAAAATGCCCATTATTAAGTCTCTGTTATCTTATCTCTGATATTGACTTGTTTCATGATAAACTAAATGTCATTCTATATCCTTCCATTGGGCAACATTAATTTTCAGATTATTTTACAGGATAAAATAAGTCCCAAATTGCTTTTTAGCTAATAGGAACTACCCTTCTCCTTGATTTCTTTCATCTAAACAGGAGAAAAGAAATGTGTTCCGATGGGAGGATAAGATCAAGGAGGCAGAGGGGAAGAGCACTCAACTGCATGGAACACATTCTTCTCAAGGGAAATATTTGCAACCAGAAACACAAAGTTTCTAATAGTATATATATCTATATCTATATATACGTGTATATATATAATATGTGTGTATATATATATGTATGTACATATATATATATATACTGTGTGTATATATATACACATATACACTATGTCATTTCAAAGAAGAAAAATAGGTCCAGTAAGGACTAGAGTTACCTGAGGGCAGAGAGGGGAGGGAAGCTATTTTGAAGCTGTGGTAAGAAAAGTTTCTCTGGGAGGGGAAATTGGAGTGGAGACCTTATTGAAGAGAGAACAAGCCAGTGGGTAATCAGGAAAGCATGTTCCAGGTCTAGTGAACAGCAGCTGAAACCATCCTCGGGTGAGAATAACCTTGGTGTGTTCCAGAAATGAAAGGAAGGGAAGGAAGCAAGAATGGTGTTGCCAGAGGGAGAGTGGCACAAGGTCAGCAGAGTGGTGGGAGAGGAGGTTGGAGAAGAAAGCAGATTCTGTGGCACCTCATGGACCACAGTGAAAACTCTGGATTTCATTCCAAGTGTGAGAAAAACCATGAGGATTTTGAGCAAGAGAGGAGAGGAATTTTGTTTATGTTTTTAAAATGAAGATTTGAGCTGCTTTGTGGAGAACTCATTATAGGAATGCAAGAGTGGCATCAGAGATGAGTAGGAAGCTCTTCCATGAATCCAGGTGAGAGAGGATGATGGCTGGAATAGGCGAGTGGGAGTGGAGGCACTGAGACTAGGGAGAAGCACACACATCCTGAAAACACAGCTGACGGGACTTCCTGATGCGGGAGGTAGGCCGTAGCTGTCAGAGAAAGTCTAGGAGGAGTCAGCGGCTAGGGGGCAGGTTGTGCTACCAGCTAAGATGGGTGTTCCGGGATCACCATCACTCTGTCTAGGGCCTCAAAGACTCAAGGAGCTCCCATCATGGGGAAGAAGCCAACACACACACACACACACAGAGTCACATATCCTCTGACAAGTTTTGTGATAGAAACACACTCAGAAATTTCCTGATCTCTGGATTTTCCGTAACTTTCATTTAAGCACTTCTTGATTTGTCATTAGCATGGGCAACTGAATAGTGTGGCCTGTTGGGATATCTGGTATTCCAGTCCTGGCTAATCATACAAATTTGTATAGCAGCATATTCTTTATTATTCTCTATCATCTAAATATCTATTGCTTGGCACTACAGAATGTATTCTCCTTATCCATGTAACATATGGAAAAGTATACCTCTTTTTCCCAAATTTTCATACTAGTCCAAGGCAAATTTGATCACTCAGAATAGAATCATATTGTCTGTACTCCTTAAGATACTTGGTGGGAATTTGCTGTATGATGCAGAGAGCTCAAACCTGGTGCTCCATGACTACCTGGAGGGATGGGATATGGTGGGAGGGAGGTTCAAGAAGGAGTTGATGTATGGCAAAACCAATACAATATTGTAAAGTAATTAACCTCCAATTAAAATAAATAAATTTATATTAAAAAAAAGGAGGGAACATACGTATGTTTATGGCTGATTCATATTGATCTATGGCAGAAACCAACACAATATTGTGAAGAAATTATCCTCCGATTTAAAAAAGAAAAAGATTCGTCTACATTTGACAGAGGAGAGTAGGAAGAGAGAACAGAACCCATCTGTAGAACTTCTGATTAAATACGTTGAAAGTGAAAGTGAAAGCCTCTCAGTCCTGTTTGACTCTCTGTGACCCCATGGACTAGATGTAGCCTACCAGGCTCCTCTGTCCATGGAGTTCTCCAGGCAAGAATACTATAATGGGTAGCTGTTCCCTTCTCCAAGGGATCTTCCCAACCCAGGGATTGAACCCAGGTTTCCTGCACTGCAGTTGGATTCTTTACTGTCTGAGCCACCAGGGAAGCCCAATAAGTTGGGAAAGGTCCAAACAGTCCTTATGTTAATAAGCCTCCCCTCTATCTGATGCTAGAGTTACACTGATCACCCTTGGAAAAAAACGCTATTATCTATTAACTGTTTCGTTGAACCCTATGCCTTCTATATGGTAGACAGATGAATCACATTCAATATAAAGTTTTAGAGCTAATGAAAATAAAAGATGATATCTTAAAGATTCTATGACCCAAACCTCCTTTTATTCATTTAAATACCAGAATTTCAAGAAGCTGAATGCCCTTAAGACGTACACATATAAAACACATCTGAGTTCCCAAACATAGATTATATTAGGATATTTCATTCATTTTTAATGGAGTCAAGCATGCTACATTTGAGTGATTTTATAAAAACTGATTTTTTTAATTTTTTTTTTTTTTGCCTAGGGGAAAACTTTTAGAAGGAGCTTTTGTGACTACAATCAGTATGTTCATATTATGCATAATTGTGTTTCTAACATTTTCATTTTGGATCACAATAAGTCAAGTATGGAGATGGAGAATTCTACCTTCCCCTTGAGACATTTAGCACAGTACTCTCACTAACACTATAGGAAAAGATCCAAAGTAACAAGGAAAAAGATACACTGCATTTTATCGTTCTCTTCACATGCATAGGACTTTCAATGAATAATCACACACTTCAATGAAAATGGTCATCAACTTCTAATGCTATAGAATCCTTTTGAAACAGACCCATTAGTACTTAATCTCATTTTCTATGTTTCCATTAACTTCCTATGTGTACTTTTATTAGATGAAATAAAAGTTTTGTCCAAAATTCCCTTGGTAAGATATATCTTGGCTTTTAAAAATTTTACCACTACACTAAATAATTTAATGTTCTAGGACAAACTACTCAGATAAACTTTAGTTTTAATAACATATTTAAGAAATATTTGAAAAACTCAACATACTTCTAAATAAATTATTTTTGTGTACCGTCTCATAAAATTATGCATGAGACCCCTTAAATCATTAAAAAAATTAATTCACAACTTTTAACACTGGGTATCTTGTATCTCTAGTATTTTCTCTTACAGTATTAGAAAATTTAGATTTTTATCAGAACGTCAGTAAGTTCATTTTCATGCTACTATATTATTTATAATAAAATCATTTGTCATGGTGATAGATGGCTTAATAAGTATAAATTAAGATAGTAAAAGTTACTACCTTATAACTTGATTTGGGTCTTTGAGTGTGAGAAAATCACTAACTCAGTCAGCAGTGAAAGGGCTTGGGCAGAGTCCCCTAAAGAAAGGAAGACTGAGTTATCCTGGAGCAATGGATTTTAAAGGATAGCCCTTTTTCAAAAGGCTGTCTGGAAAACTAGAATTCAAAACCAGCCAATTTGAGACACTTAAAAAATTTTTTCCTTATCCTGTACAAGAGTTGTTAGAAGAGCATAATAATTAGCATTAGCTAATAAACCAAAAACTAGAGAGAATTCTGCTACCACATGTAGCAGAACAATTGTATCTCAACAATTAAACCGTAATCTCTAGTACCAACATTTTATTTCTCTGGCTTTCTTGGATCACATGTATTGCATTCATGATTCCCCTAATTTGTACAGCACTAGACAAAATTGTCGGAGAAGGCAATGGCACCCCACTCCAGTACTCTTGCCTGGAAAATCCCATGGATGGAGGAGCCTGGTAGGCTGCAGTCCATGGGGTCGCTAAGAGTCAGACACAACTGAGTAGCTTCACTTTCACTTTTCACTTTCATGCATTGGAGAAGGCAATGGCAACCCACTCCAGTGTTCTTGCCTGGAGAATCCCAGGGACGGGGGAGCCTGGTGGGCTGCCGTCTATGAGGTTGCACAGAGTCGGACATGACTGAAGTGACTTAGCAGCAGCAGACAAAATTGTAAAGAAAGCCTGTTTCCCTTTATACATCTTTTTACTAACCACACATAGTCTCCCACAAGCCATATATAGTTTTAGAGAACACCGACCCTAAATGCCAATGCCACTTTATGCAATATACCTGGAGGTAGGGATGTATTGACATTACAGAAGAGAACTTTAGGGAAACAGCCACGCCTGCGTACATACAGTTAATCTCTAACATTGAGATCTCAAGCATCACACTGACAACCAGGCAGGGATATCAATCTTTACAAATCAGAACCTTAAGTGACTAATTCACACATCTGTATAAAGACTGATCTATACATCCGAAACTTGGATCAATGAAGAAAGGAAGGAAAAAGGAATGAAAGAAAGGAGAGGGAGTGACTGCAATTGATCAACTTCAAGAATTGCTTGGCAGGTTTCCCTGCTTGTCTTGAGCACTAAGGAAGACCCTTGCTTCTTCTGATGCCAATGAAAAGCAGTGTGTGTGCATGCTCAGTCGTGCCCGACTCTTTGCAACCCCATGGATTGTAGCCTGCCAGGCTCCTCTGTCCATGGAATTCTCCAGGCGAGAATATTGGAGTGGGTTGTCATTTCCTTCTCCAGGGGATCTTCCCAACCCAGGGACTGAACCTACATCTCCCGCACTAGCAGGCAGATTCTTTACCACTGAGCCACCTGGGAAGCCCTGAAAAGCAGTGTGCACGGTGGTTAAGAGGGTGCACTGTGAAGTCGGATTGACTGGGTTCAAATCCCCCTCTACCACAGGCAAATTCCATCTCCATACCTCAATTTCCTTATCTGGTAACATAGAGATGATGCCTTACATGATAGTTGTAGGAAATAACTGAGTTAATACGTATGAAATATTTAGACAATAGTAAGAATGGTGAGAGCTTGACAAATACTGAACATCCCCATCTGTGGAACTGCAAGCACCTCTTACTTCCACTCCACCATACAAGGCAAATAAACAGAAAGAGGACGTTTCTGATCCTCATGAGGGTTCTAGAGGATGAGTAGTACTTGGGAGAAAGAATTAAGAAGAACTGCAACTAGAAGACCTAACTAGACATTTCTCCAAAGAAGACATATAGATGGCCAAGATATATACATGAAAAGATGCTCAACATCACTAATTATTAGAGAAATACAAATCAAAACTACAATGAGGTATCACCTCACACTGGTCAGAATGGCTATCATCAGAAACCCTGGAGAGCATGTGGAGAAAAGTGAACCCTCCTGCACTGTTGGTGGGAATGTAAATTGGTACTGCCACCATGGAGACGAGTATCGAGGGTCCTTTAAAAAAAAAAATAGAGCTACCATATGATCCAGCAATCCTACCTCTGAGCATATATCCAGAGAAAACTGCAATGCTGATTACAATATCCAAGACATGGAAGCAACCTAAATGTCCATCAACAGATGAATGGATAAAGAAGATGTGGTATGTATATATAATGGAACATTACTCAGCCATTAAAAAGAATGAAATAATGCCATTTGCACAACACGGATGGACCTGGACATTATCATACTAAGTGAAGTAAGACAGAGAAAAACAAACATCATATGATATCACTTACATGCAGAATCCACCCAAAGTGATACAAATGAACTTATTTACAAAACAGAAACAGACTCACAGACTTAGAGAATGAATTTATGGTTAACACGGGAGAGCAGGGGGCAGGGAAAGATTGGGTGTTTGGGTTGACGTATACACACTGCTGGGAGAAGGCAATGGCACCCCACTCCAGTATTCTTGCCTGGAAACTCCCATGGACGGAGGAGCCTGGTGGGCTGCAGTCCATGGGGTAGCTGCCAGTTGGACACGACTGAGCGACTTCACTTTCACTTTTCACTTTCATGCATTGGAGAAGGAAAGGGCAACCTACTCCAGTGTTCTTGCCTGGAGAATCCCAGGGACGGCAGAGCCTGGTGGGCTGCCATCTATGGGGTCGCACAGAGTCGGACACGAATGAAGTGACTTAGCATACACACTGCTATATTTAAAATAGATAACAAGGACCTACTATATAACACAGGGAACTCTGCTCAATATTCTATAATAACCCAAATGGGAAAATAATTTGAAAAATAATAGATTCAAGTATATGCATAATTGAATCACTTAGCTGTACACCTGAAACTAATACAACATTGTCAATTAACTACATTCCAATATAAAATTGTATAAAAATTAAATTTAAAAAACTGCAATTATTTAACCTGCAGAGAAAAAAAGCTAAGGAATATTTCTGGCCATCATTTCTGTTTTTCCTAGAAGAAGCATAAAAGCTCAAATGGCAGCAAAAGAGCAGGAGGAATTCATTTAACTGGGCTCTAAAGAGGAATGCTCAGACTGAAAAAGTTGTTCAAGTCTGAAATCACTGCTGTGGGAGTGGAGGAGGCTGCCTGCTGAAGACATGGTTGTGCCCCGGGCAAGCAGATAAGCAAGGTGCCCTTGAAAGCTTCTTCACGCTCTATGTCAGTATTTCCCTGGAAATTTTTTTGTATGTGTGTTTAAACATAATAGAAACATGTAAAGCTCTGGGCTAAAAACTTGAGATTTTAGCAGGAAAGTATTCTTCCTGCCTTCAGCGTAACAGAAGTACATGTCACGTTGAAACAAACCCCATATAGCCAAAAATCCTTCTCATTCTCTAGCTGAAAACACTTAGAATGATACTGTGAATTTTGTCATTTGATAGTGATCCTGAGATTTAGGAACAGAAGCAAAATTTTCAGTGCAAGGGACCTGATTGTGAGATTATTCACGACAAAGTGACCTTAACAATTTGATAATCAGGTCTGCATAAATATCCAACGTGTAAGAGAATGAAACAATAAATAAAAGCAATAAGAACCTCATTTATGAGCCCTTTCCTGGTTTGGAAATTCAAATTAATTCTTAGAAGAGTATGTAGGCCAACTGTTCATCTAAGTGGGAGAAAAATATTCTGCAGAAAAGTTCCTGGGAGAAGGAAATATTTTTAGTATATATGCCTAATCATTCTTTTTGACCTCATGGCATAAACCATAACAAATTTAGTTATTAACTTTGAGATGGCATAAAATTCCTGTTAAGAAATCTCAGGATCTGTATAGTATGCTGTTTTAATGCACAGATTAAAGGTCTGATATGAAAGCTATAAAATGCTTTTTTTTTTCCATCTTAGCATTCATTCTTTTCCTGTTACTTTAGGACAAATACTTGAGGTTTATTTAATTTCAACATTCCATCAGTCAATAATCCCAGCAGGAGAACGTTTCTGTGGTTAACTCACTTTATCTCCCTGAATAATGAAAAGAAAACAGCAATTTGAGAGTTAAGTAATAGGAACTAGAATCTACCAGGGACTTTATAGTGTAGCACGTGTCATTCTTCACCCTGTTTTACAGGTAAAGAAAATGAAGTATAGAGTTGTTCAGTCAACCAAGATTATAGGGTTTCTGACCTCAGTGTCAGACTGTGGACCACCTTGTGTCCTCAGTAACAAATTCCCAAGCATTTGGATTTCTGCACTTCTGACAGGGTGGGTTATTACCTATGTGTTGAGATTCTCAGGGAAGTCTTATTGCTATCAGCTAGAAAAAAACATGGAACATGTTTGGAAGAAGAATAGAAAATATCCTGAGGTCCTTAAATGAGTGGAGAAACTTAAAGAGCAGAAAGGTCTGAGCTGGGGAAGGACACTCACCATTGAAGAAAATCTGAGGGTCACAGCTGCCCTGAGCCTTCACCCATCCCCCACCCCCATTCCAGGGCTCACAGCTCCCAGTAGATCTAACATCCACTGAGGTGATTTCCAGGGAACCCCAGCTTCATCCATCACAGGAGTTTTCCTCAGAGCATATATTATTCCTAGAGGGTGACTTGAGAAATAAGTAAAATAAAAGCCAGCATATGTTTAATTTATAGTTGAGTGAACATGCAGATAACACTGTTTGTTTTCAATTCAAGCAACATCATACAGTTGGCCAACTGAGAGAAACAGATGGGTGGCTATCTTCATTTTTCTAAATATTTTCTAAAGAGTCCAGACATGTTCCTTGGAGGGGTTATGCAAAGTAAGATTTTATTCTCCTGCTCTTTAAGCGCAGCATGGCATTTTTTTGTGAGAAAAGAGAGTTATCTATTTCTTCTAAAATGCCTTAATGAATGGGAAAAGATATGGTTTAGGTTACAGAGTACAGCAACATTTGCTTCTTGGCATCATTATCTGGGGATTTTTGTGCTTTTCTTCCTCCTCTGCCTTATCTCTTTTCCCTTTTCACAGTTCACACTTACACAAACTGTGTCATTCATTGTAATGATAAAGCAAGTACTGAGTGTTTAGCTTTCATTCTTGTCCTTGGATGTTAAAACTGACAGCTTAGCACCTCTATTACTTTTTATCGGTGAGTCATTGCCCTTGCCAGCACTCAAGATAAGAAAGTCTCACACTTGCCAGAGGGAGAGAAAAAAACAACAGAAAAACTGAAAAGAGCACTGGGGCTGAGTTGTGCTAACCACAGAATGGACGGTAGGAGGCTGTTTTGAAAATGGATGGGCCTTGCCATTCTCCAGGACAAAGTTATAAATGAGAAACTGTCTCGTGTGATTTAGGTCATTTCCAATGGAGAGTCAATTTTCAACTGCCCAGTTAACCAGTATAAACCTCTAAGGAGTAGAGAAATTCAACACTTGAGTGTTTTAATCCAAATGTTAAAAGACCTACATTCAAAATGAATCTGATCACCTCAGAGTAAATCCTTATTTATGAAAGATTAGACACAGGAGCTGAGAATTGCCATTTGATACTACAATACTCTGTGTGTGTGTGTGTGTGTGTGTGTGTGTGTGTGTGTGTGTGTAGAATAACAACACCACGAGAGGGTCAGAGAATTCAGTGACACATAAAGGGTGTTTTGGGATCATTGTTATTCACTGATAAATTTTGGGAAATTATACAAAATTTTATGTTTCTTTTTTCCCTCCAATACAGACCATTTTTCTTGGCGCTGTGCCTTCATCCCTATTGTTCAGATATCAATACTAAAGGAAGCTACACAGGGCTGTGAGAGACCTCAAAAACAATCTATGCTCAGGGAGACAAGCCATGGAGGTTCTGCCTTGTACTTTGTGAAGGGTTTGGGAAGCTGGTGAAAACATTACATTGATTTAAAGGAGTGGTGGGTTCAGACATGTTCAATGGGGTATAAAAGATTTTCACAAATGCTGGTCGGGGTCCTTGGCTAAGAGGAGACTCTGCCTTGGGCCCGCTGGTGTAATAAACTGCACTCCACTAAAAAAAAAAAAAAAAAAAGCTCCCACATAGGACTAGTTCCTCTTTCTATTGACTGCATTGCTCAGGATATACTGGGATGGTGTTCCTTCTCAGTTGCTAAGTTGTATCTGACTCTTGTGATCCCATGGACTCTGTTCCGTGGGACTCCTCTGTGGTTCCTCTGTCCATGGGATTTCCCAGGTGAGAATACTGGAGCGGGTTGCCATTTCCTTCTCTAGGGAACCTTCCTGACCCTATGATCAAATCCAGGTCTCCTACATTGCAGGCAGATTCTTTACCCCTGAGCCACCTGGGAAGCCCATTGAGATGGAGAATAACCTTATTTAATGTGAAACACATCCATTCCGTATCATCATAGTCCACTTTCTCAAAAACCATGTGAGGTTCTGAATAAGCACAAATCACAACCATAAAACACCCCCTGCTAATTGATTCCCAATTTAAAATTTAAAGTGGAACAAGAACTTAAAGATGCTTGCAAAGCAATCTGTGTGAAGAAATCTAGATTTCCAATTTCTCCCCAATTTTTACAATTGTCTCATGCAAATCTAATCTGATAGCACTGGGTATTAGTTATTATCTGTAAAGAAGCTTTCCCAAGCTTCAAATTCATTATCATAGAAATGAAGTTACTTTCTGGTTGCACTTGTATGTGGTTGATGCAATATTTAATTTAATTGAGTAATTATAGATATGAACAAGTCTGGAATTACAATGAGTAGGAGAAAACATGCAAATAGAGTACTGGGGAGGGGCTGGTAGCCACTGGATTTCCGCTTGTCTTGGGCATTAGTCCATAAATCTTAGAGGAGGGCAGAGAATGACAGCTAATGCAGTAAACTGATGAATGGAAATCAAGTAATAAGAGAGTGTTTATTGTATTCCCAACTTACAGATGAAGAAACCGAGGTACTGAAAATTTAAGTAACTTAATCAACAGCACATACTTGGTAAACCCTTAAAGGATATACAGGAAGCATGGTTATGTGGAAATAATTCTAAGCATTAGTTAGGAAGTACTAGAGTAGAAATGGCCAGTTACATTCCAGTGAATACTAGATGTTCTGGGAATGCATTAGAGGGATAGCCAAAACAGGACTCATGGAAACCATCTCCAAAATAAGGATGCTTAAGTTGAAGGGCCAACCAATCAGACAGAACAGGGGCAGAGAGTGATCTGGACAGAGGGACCAGTATGTGAAGGAAGGCCAAAGGCAAAGAGCACAGCACGGAAGAGAACTGCAAGTAGGTCCTAGAGTAAAAGAGAGATGAGCAAATTAAATGAGTTAAAGAGGCAAGCAGAGGCCAAGCACACCCGAATACTCCATAAGTCACTCTAGGGAATTTAAACTTTACTTTGAGGACAATGGGAGCCTGAGACAGGAACCAGGAAGTGGAGTTACAGGAGCAGATTTGAGCTTTTGTGATATCACTTGACTGCACTGTGGAGAAAGGACTGGAATGCCAGATGGGAAAAAGTCTGTGGCAGTCAACCATGCAAGAGCTGATGAGGGGCTGAGTTTGCATAATGTCTGTGGAGATAGGAGATGTATTTAGCTGCTAGTTTCATTAGGACTTGCTAATTGGTTGATTGCAGGGGTGGTGGTGAGAATGAGGAAATCTAAAGGGCAGTAGTCATCTGAATGGAGGCAGGTATCCTTCCTTGAGATAGTAAATTCAGGAGGAAAAGGAATAAGCTTCAAGGGTGGTGAAATTCAATTCTAGAAATGTTGTTATATTTGAATATCCAATTTGAGACACCTTATGAGTGGTTGACTATATGGGTCTGGAGTTTAGGAGAAAGATCTGGGCTACAAATATGGATGTGGTAAATATCAGCATGTGGATGTAACTGGAATTCCACAAAAGAAGATGAAATAATATAAGGAGTAGAGAATGCAGAAGGAAAACGAGCCAACCCACCCCCAAGAGGTAGCTATCTATCACAGGCATGACATATCAATGAGCAAGCCACCATACTGGTGGCACCATGCCTACACCTAATGGCATGTGTATAATGGCATCTTTCTTCTTTTTTAAAATTTCAATTCAATTCACTAAGCCTGATTTCCCATATATAAAATAGACGAGAGGGACTGAGCTGGAAAATCTATACCATAACTGGGATATGCCTTGACCACACCCAAGTAGGCAAAATAATCACTCAAGACTGAAGTGCCTTTATTATAAATATTTTCTAATTGAACTCATCAAAAAAAAAAAAAGTGGTGGGCTGGATGTCAATGGTAGCTGGAAAGAAGAGAATGGGATGTCACATCTAAACTGGTGGCTTTCAACTTCCGAGATGAATCTTTCCCCACCCTCATGAATCTGAGTGTTCATTCTGGTAATTGGCTACAGTGGAAATCAATGAGTGTGAGTTGCAGTTAAACTCACCTCTCCCAGCGGCTTCCACTCCTCAGTAATGAGCAGTTTAAGCAGCCCCAAGGGATGCTTTGGCAGATGACACTCATGAAACAGTGTGTGGAGGTGAACAGTTTTGGGTTTTTTTTTTCATTCTTTAGCTTTTGATTGTATCAAACAGCAGGTAGGATATTATTTCCCTGACAAGGGGATCAGTCTGATGCCCGCCTCCCTGCACTGAAAATGTGGAGTCAACCACTGCATTGCCAGGGAAGTCCACATGGTAAACTCTCTGATGATTTGGTGGTACTTTATTATTTTTTGACCATGGCCACACAGCTTGCAGGATCTTAGTTCCCTGACTTGGGATCAAACCTGTGCCCCCTGCAGTGGAAGCCCACTGTGTCATAACCACTGGACTGCCAGGGAATTCCTTAAAGTTTAAAGTAAGTTTTCAGTTTTTGCTACAAAGAAGTTAGTTACTTTCCATGGCTGTATCTCCTCACCCAGAGGAGGAGGGCATTCCCATTTGGTCTCTGAGGTCTCCATCATTTCCTGCGGCCGCAGTCACCTGCAAGGGTGAGTCAAAGGACAGACTTCAATGGTAAGTCCTGTAGGCCTGAATCGTCCCCCAGCAGAGGGAAAAGGCAAGTACTACTTCTAGCCTGGGAGCATTCTCAATCATAATTTGTCATCACTCAAGGCACAGGTGAACCATGGTGCATATATTAATTTTTCCTCCAAGGTCCCTTGATTTCATTTAGCTTTAAAACATTATGGTGACCAGTTTTATTTATTTTTTTACTTATTGCATGCAATCTATGATTGCCACTGCGGTATACGAGGTCATTTCCCACACTTTCCGCCCAGCTCTATCCAATGCACTAAGGCTGGCTATTTGTATGTAACTCAGTATACCGTTTCTAATACCATGACTTTTACATTTTATAATTAGTTTTACTATTGGAGCTGACATATGGGGGAAAACCCAACCAGTGTTTAAGATTAAAAAAAAAACAACTGTATTTTTATTTAAACCATTGTTTCCTGTGTGAATGGTAAGATAATTTATACTTCTTTTTAAAATTTGGAATGCAAAGTCTCCTAATAATAGAACTTAACTTTGCTCCCCTGAAGTGCCCCGAAATAGCTCCTACTCCGAAAGCTGGCCTAAAATGTGCTCACTTGTTTGCTCACTCCTTTTTTCTCTTCAACTCCATTTGATATATGTTTCCCAGGACGTAGTGGAGACTTGGGGCCCGAGAAGCTGGAAAATATAACTCCGAATTTCCTACAATCTCAGCTCCCCTTTCTCCCGCGCTCCGGCCGGGGGCGGGAACCTTGTTATTGTCACGTGGCCGCGAGGGCTACAGGCCGGGCTGGCCAATGGGAGCGCGCGGGTCTGGGCAGCACCGCCCCTCGGCTCCGGCGCACGGGGACTTGGCGCTCCGCGGCAAGGAGAAGGCGAAAAAGTTTCTTTTGCCGGCAAGAAGGGCCTCGGTGCGCGGACGCTGCTCCCACTGCAACTCTGCCACAGCTGGCCGTTGTTTTCGTTTTCCCTGTGGCTGCCCGGGAGCACGAAAGAGCTCTGCTGCCTGGACTAAGAAAAAAGGGGCTTACCTGCGAGCGCGAGAGGGGGGCGCGCGCCGGCGGCCCAGAGCGCCGGCATCCACTACCGGCTGGAAGTTGGTGCCGGGCCCAGAGTGTCTGCCGCCTGCGGAGACCCGGGCCGAGCTAGAAGCTGCGGGACCACGATGGGCGCGCCAAGGGTCCGCGCGCTCGCGGCGGCGCTGGGGCTGCTGCTGTGCGAGGTGCTGGGGCACGCGGGCCCGGCCGAGGGCGGCGGCCTCGAGGCGCTGGGGCCGCCTTCTGGGGTCGGCGCTGAGCACCAGTGTCCGGCTCCGTGCCGCTGCTTCGGGGACCTCCTGGACTGCAGTCGCCAGCGACTGGCGCACCTTCCCGAGCCGCTTCCGTCCTGGATCGCTCGGCTGTAAGTGTTCTTCCAACGGGCGGAGGGGGAACCGCTTGAGTTTCGGGACTGCAGGCTAGGGGCCAGGATGCTAGGCGCGCAGCAGCTTTTTCCGGGGCACCTCCTCTTGGCCCAGGCCTCGAGCGGCGCCCCTTGGGGATGAAAAAGGAGCTGACCGGGCCTCAGTCTCTCTCCATCCCCTGGCGCTTGGCGGACCGCGCAGGTGGGCCCTGGCCTGCCCCACCCGGCCGCACTTGGGCGACGGGATGGAGCCACTGACAACTCCCGGGGGCAGAATCCGCGTCCTGTGCGGAGCTCGCCTAGGGGGCTCAGATGCGCGCCTTGCCAGTCCGGGGCGGGAGAGCTGACACCCTTCGGCCACCCTGAGTTCTCTGTTTTCACTTTACTAGTATGATCCCGCGGCGCAACTATAGTTTCTACCAGGTTCAAGTCACCTTTTGCGTTCCCAACACTATAGTAATCGAGCGCGCTCTTTCGTTTGGGAAGCCCTTTCAACAATTAGGTCCCTTAACCAAGCAATGGTAGACATCATTTTGTTGTTCTTTACCCTCGCTTAATTTCGCGTTAGTAAATTCCATAAATTCCCCTCTTCGACCAAACTGTAGCACATCCCCATTCCGGTGAGAAGTTGGCAAGACTGAGCAGTAGATATGGAAGGGAAGGAACTAGAGTTTTTTCAGAACCGAAGGCGTGATTTCTGTGGCTTCTCAGCGCGACCAGGCGGTTTAGGAGAGAGCGCTGGGTGCTGTTATGCAAGTTTTTGGATGCTAGGTATGAAGTCTGAAAAACTTGAAATCACTGCCAACTGCGTGAAAGAACAAGGAAGAAAATGTCGTTTAGTTGGAAAGGCTAATTTTTTCCAAATGTCGTCGTCTTGTTCTCTCCGAGCCCTCGTTTTGTTAAAATTGGAGGGCTGGTGCAAAATGTTAACAGTCACAACTTGTATTTCTTTCTTTCCTTTTAAGTAGCTATCCTGTTGAAAAAAAGCAAAAGTGCAGTCCATCGTTAATACTCAGATTTGGGCCTAACAGAGTAGTAGTGGAGATTTAAAACTCTTGAAACTTATAGTCAACTATCCTAACATTCCAAATAGTAGTGGTAGAAAGTTTGGACAGGTTGTTTAAAAAACTGTGTTTTTAAATCTCTATGCTCACCAAAGTCTTTTTTTGTGGAATATAGAATTGTCAACTGTGGGAAAGCGTATGCTTTGTGTTGATGTGCCTTAATTTTTAAAAAAGTTAAAGAGTTTTAGATTGATATGTAATCTCTTATCATGGGATGTCTTGTTTAGTAGTTTTTATTACAATTGAAGAAGGAGATAAGGACTTTAACCTAAAACAGGGAGACTTTCAATTAGTTGTGGCTAATTCTGTTCAATTGCCTCTTGTGGAGGTCATGCTGCCTTATTCATGCGCTGTGAATGGCTCTATTGACAACATGTGGAACTGAACATTTGAATGACTGGAGGTGAACACATAAATAATAGAGGGTTGAGAAAGAATGAACATAGTGCTTCCTGGGGTGTGTTTAGAATGGCTCAGATCATTCACGTGCTCTAACTTTCAGTAGTTTCTCCGAGTTAAGTGGCCTGTTGGATCATGCCGGTGTGCAATATATTTTTGTGTGAATGTCTTTTTAAAAAACTGGACGTCTTCAAAAAAAAAAAAACTGTAGTGCTCTTGATTAGAAGTTGAGTTAAACCAAAAGGGGTTTGATACCTGTTTAAACATTGTCTTAAAAGGAGTTGACCTAATTAGGATTTTGTTTTCCAGATAATTTGGTGGCACACTAAAAACAAATTACAGTTTATTTGGTTAGCACAATCTTTAATTACATTTCCGCCAGCAGTAAATTGTCTCAATACAAGTCCACATTCCTTAAATGTATGTGAAAATAAGTTCCACTTGTGCAAATAAGCGCTAGGTCTGTTGTCAGAAGCCCCACCGTGATCACTCACTGGACAGCTCTGTCGTTCTTGTACATGTGTGACTTTTAACCAACTTTGTAGTTGTCACCAAACCATGTGGTCCAGGTTTCTTTATTGTAAATGTTTCTTTTGTTTGTGCCTAAAGCTCTAGAGGTCTCCTCTCTCCACCTTTGAAATGAGCAGCAAAATGCATAGAATTGAGCTTTAACTTCTCTGTTATTTGGTGTTTGGAACAGGAGGCATAAGATAGCTGCTGCTTAAATTTTAATTAATTAGAAAAGCTTTTCGGTAGACTGGCCCCGAGTTTAGAAATACGTAGCAAAATGCATGTTGTTCTTCCCCATATCTTAACTTCCTTTTCCTCAGGTAATTAAGAAAGTCAAAGTTTGCCTTAGGAATAGTTCATGAGAGCATTCTTCAGAAAAAGTTTGGTGCATACCTTTTGTTTCATTTGTTGAATTGGCAAGTTAAAAATTTATTCTCTTTAATACACATGTGTGTATGTATTTTTTCCACTTTATTCAGTTGTGATTTAGGGCCATAAAAATCCCACGGGTGAAAAGTTGAATTGTTTGAGCTGTAAAATAATAATATCACAGTTGTCTTTAAAAAAAAAAAGGAACTTCTAATACTTTAATGAAAGTGGCTCTTAAAACGGTCACTATTTGAAGCGATCCTTACAACTGTCTTTAAAGGCAGACTTGAGTTTACATCTAGACTGTGTGCTTGCAAGGAGTTCTGAACCCAAAGAGGAAGGCTAGTTAGAATATGTTTACTTAGCCAAAGGGGGGGAAAGTTGCCCAGTTGTCAATAAGAGCTTCAGGTAGTTTTAAAACCTCACTGGATTTTCAGAATTATTTGTCTTATCACAATAGAAAGGTTTGGGTTAGCTGAGCTCAGGCCAAAAAAAAAAAAAAAGTCTGGAAGGTACTTTCTGCTGGTGTGACTTCTTTAGTGTCTGCCTGTTATAAATCCTCTGGTCCGTACTAGAACTGGGGCTGGGGTTGGGGGGTAATAGTCCTTCTGGTTTTCACAGCTGTTTTTCTGTATTTTCCAGACGAAAACTTGAACATAGCAGGCTGATTTATGAGTCACTTTGGATCAGTGTCTTAAAACAGCTACAGCCTGGCTTTTTGTTTTTCAGCTTTCCAGATTTCTGCTGAATTAGCAGCTCTACAGGCCCCAGTGGGATTGATTAAGAAGCTGTGCCGGGGATTTGCATTTTAAAATTTGACTTGGAAGTCAGATTTCCAAATGCTAAAAGGAAGAAAATGAGAGCTGGGACCAAATGTTGTAAATGAATTATTTTCATATATATTTACCCGCTTGCTAATATGCAAGAAGAGAGACTTCTCTCTCCTGTGTAGAGTTTGGTTTTCAGGTGTTTGGCCAGCTGAGTTTTGGGTAAATAGTTAACACCTCTCTGCCTCACCACCTTTCCCATTTATTAACCTCATTACAAAAAGTTTTTTTAGAAAAGGTTTCTTAGGGAGGATGTTCATTACTGGAACTCTAAAAACAAAGAATCTGCCTGCCTTACTGACTGTAATGGGATTTCAGAAAACATTGACATTGTATAAGTTGAATCTGTTTTTAGTGGTATTTTTAGTGATCTAGCCATAAAAAACAATACAAGGGAAGATTTACAAAATGTGACATCCTTGGATCATTTCTGAAACATAAACTGTATGAAACCTAAATTTAAGTGCATTAAAAGTTTCAAGACTTCAAGTATTTAGCAATAAGAGTCACTTCAGGGGTGTTTCTTTTTCTCTCCCACATATACTGTGGTTTTAATAGTACGCAAAACTCAGGAATGGAAGTGTGTTGCAGTAACTGAACTATTTCAGGCTGCCTACTCCTGCTTATGGATCAGAAATGAAGGGTCCCCAGCATGTGCCCTGTTCTCTGAAGGCAGTTTCTCTTTTTAAAGGTCTTTTGTTGGAGATTTCATTCCACTGCTGGTAGGGAGGAGGAAAAAAGTTGAAGCACTCCGTCTTTTTTAACTTTTCTTTTTCTCACAGCGTGGCCCTGAGAAAAATGAAAGAGTGGAATTTTTGTTTTTTTCTCATTAGAAAGGAAATCACCTGTGTGAGCTGGAAATGCCAGATGGGTGCCCCCTTTCCTCTGAACAATAGGGATGCAGCCCAGTAGGCTGAGTGCAACGTTCTTTAGTTAAGTGAGTCCAAATGAGCCTTTCTGTTGATTCAGGCTACCTCCCAGGTGAAGGCCTCTTTTCCTTGGTTGTTTTTTTAAAGCCCGTGGGAAATCTGTGACTGTCTGTGGTGCTAAAAGCACACAGGTTTTTGTCTGAATCCGAACGTGAGTCGTTGGACTCACGGTTTCCTTGATGAACTCCAGATGGACTCGAGCTGGGCCGTGAGGGAAAGTGTCTGGCTCCAGCGTGGGGAGCATGCACGGCAGTGGTTGTAATTGCTGGACTTTTATAGTTTAAAGACTGTGCCAGGTTTTTGTTTTTTTTTTCCCCTTCATGTTATAACTCTACCAGAACAAATCTACTCATGTCTGTTGCTGTCTGGTAGGTCTTTGGGCAAACATGTTTCAAATAAAACCTTTGCAAAAAAAAAAAAAAAATTACTTTTTTTTTCCTTTTAGGTGAAATAGATCCAGGTTTATTCTCAAAACCAAAAATGCAAAGACTGAAAAAGGATCTCTGATTTCTAATTGTTACTTAATGGATGTACACAGAGTAACACTGGGCTTCTCTGAATGTGATTTCTCTGCATTTTTTTTTTTTTGGCAGGGGGCAGGCAGGGGGAGTGGCATATAACACATGGTTCCTGTTCTTCTCCAGTCAAGCTTGGTTATCTCTAACTTGGGTTATTTTAAAATCTTCACTTTTAAACACTGAAGAAATTAATCTGGTAGGATTGGGTACACATTTTTCAGTGGGAGAGCTTTCGCCCATCCTGTCTGTCAGGCTGGTCTTCAGTAGATGTTCAGCCATGTCATTTTCTTTAGATCAGTTTGAAGGCACATAGTCAGTATAACCAAGTATTTTGCCAGATTTTGTTTCACATTTTGACTCTTGAGTGCTGAGCTGATGGCCTGTCCTAGAACACTGAACATGTAGGAGTTTGGTTTTGCTTTCTTTTAAATACTGATGTCCTGTAGAAATGTTACTAAGTTATAAGGAATCTCTGATTTTAACGATTGAAAAGAAACCTGATCACGGGTTCTGAACAGTCTGCTTAACTGTGTTAGGTGGTTGATGTGCTTTAAATTACGCACTATATTAAGATATTGAGATTTGGGGAAATCAGGAAAGCAAAGGTTGGGTTGTTTCCTATCCTTGCAGTACACACGCACACACACGCGCACACACAGAAGTTGGGTTGTTTCCTGCCCTCTCAACACACACACACAGCCCCCAGTACTTTAAATAATTTGGTGCCTTAATCCAGGGAAACAAATACGTATGAAAAGCAATTTCTATTTTCTTTGACAGTAATAAGGACTTTGATACTTAGTTTTACCATAATAAAAAGGTTTCTTTAGACATTTGAGTTTCAGCAACCTGCCTAATTAGCCACTTTTCATAAGCTATGACTTCATCATATCAAGTTGGAAGTGAGGAGATGGCAGGGGGTGGGGAGGGTGAGGCAAAACAACCAGTTCACAAAGATCTGTTCACCCTGGGCCAAAAACCATCTCCTAAAACATTTGCGGGCTTGGAGCATTTGAATCTGCCAGCCTCCTAAACTAATTTTGTCCTCAAGAGTTTGTATTTTGGATTTTGCCCTCTAGTTTATGGACAGGACAGACCAATTATTTCTCATGTTGTAGCTGGTGTTGAGAGAGAGTTCGTAAATCCACTCTGTCTTGCACATCATTAAGCACTGTTAGTGATTTTTGGAAACTACTTACAATTTTATTTGTTTATTTATTTTTTTCCCCCACAGGGACTTAAGTCACAACAGATTGTCTTTCATCAAGGCAAGTTCCTTGAGCCACCTTCACAGCCTTCGAGAAGTGTGAGTTCAGCTCTTTCCTGTTTGAGATTTGAATCAAATATATTATCCATCACAGTATTTGATTGTAAAGAGCATTTGGGTTACAATAATTGTTGGGTTGACCAAAAAGTTCATTCAGGTTTTTCCATACCATCTTATGGAAAAACTGGAGTGAACTTTTTGGCCAACCTAATATTTAAAACCTTTAACTTGGGAGAGGGATCTTTAAATGAATTTATAACGTTTTCACCTTTACGGAATACAGATTGTAAATTAATCAGCTTCTCTCTCTCTCTCTCTCTTTGGCATTTATAGGAAACTGAACAACAATGAATTGGAGACCATTCCAAATTTAGGACCAGTTACAGCAAATATTACACTTCTCTCCTTGTAAGTGGATGTTAGAAGGATTTCACATGTATGTTTGCATGGACCATGGGGAGCAGTTTCATATGGGCTAGACTACAGATCTTACAAGTACAATATGCTTCCTTTAAACTGGTTGACTTGCTTCCTAGCCTCTCTCTTTTTCTCTCCTAAATTTTGAGTATCATTGTAGCAAGGATGCTTTATACATTGCCATCCTTTGCTGCTGTGACCTCCAAGATTCAGAGAAGCCACCTTCACACGACAGAGAAGATTTGATTATGGTAGACTAGGACTTAAATTCTGGTATCACTCAATGGTTGGCATGGGATCTATGGATCCAGTGTTACATAGTTCCATGGAGAATAAGCTATTTGGGGAGGAGAAATGGAGTGGAAAAGAAAGCATTGGGCTATCCTCTTTTAAGTGTGGCACCTGCAGTGGAAATCTAGTTGAGAAACATCAAACTATTCACTTAATATGGTTAAAATTCAATAGATGATTGAAGTTAGAAATATCATTGCATGTCCTTTTACATATCTGAGTTTTCAAATAAGATTAAAATTGTGTTACATTTTTCTGTATTATTAGGTCAGATGATGTGTTTATATTTACACATTGGAGATGTTTTAGAATAATTTTGACTTTCAGCCTTTAAAGTCATTTTGAAGGAGCATGGTTTGATTTCTAAAATGAAGTAGTCTACCACATCCATCTTGATTAATTTAAAAATACATTTAAGCCCCCGAAGTTAAAAATGTTTTCCTCCTTTAAACAACTTAAGGGAAAAAAACCACCATTGTTAGTTGCATCTGGGAAAGGTATTGGGAGGGTTGAAATTATACAGTAAATTTCAGGAAAGCTGATGTTCAATTAATTAAAGTGATCACTACCCAATTGCTTACATCTGGTGATTTATAGAGGTTTGTTTTTACTGAGAGCCCAGGTCAGCTAAGTCACGGGTGCAGCCGCTGTGTCTGCTTTCCTCTGTTTGAATAAGAACTGAGTGACATTTGATACTGATGTGGTTTTTCCAAAGATCAGAAACAGAAAGGAATAAAAGAAAAAGTTGGTATTTGACAAATAAACACCGAATTTAAAGAAAGATTTTTATGCTAGTGTTCATACCTGTTTTGTCTTTCCCAGTTGTTTAAAATGTTGGAGTCTGAATGGAGCACTGCTTTTTGTATCTTTAATATCTCGCTGTTCTCATTTGACCAAGGGGGGCCTATTTAAATCCCAGGGAATGACACTTCCTCGCCCCGCTGTCCTTGCCCTGTGTATTGGCAGATCCTGTCAGCATGTTGAAAGGGTCTTGAGGGTCGTTGCACGCTTCATGGTTGAGAGGGTCTGCAGTGGGGTTTTAGAATCTGGGTGGGTTGAGGAGAAAACAGTATTCTTTTGCACATGGTATAGAGTTGAAAGCGAAAGAACTTGTAAGGAAATTAGAAAGTTCTATCAGAAGTAAGTAACCTGGTGGTTTTACATTTTAAAGCTATAATTTTGTAATTAGAAAATTGAAATGACATCTGGAAAATTAGAAACCTTCAATATTTGCGCTCTTCTTCATGTTTTTGTTTGCCTTTCACCTTAGTGAATGCTGAGTAATCTTTCCTGAATTTGAATAATCTCACTTTCTTTTCCCTTAATTTGTTGTAGTGCATCTAACCAGGGATTGCTTTGTTCCTCTAATAAAATGGTAGATCCTGTTTACTACCTAGATTACATAGACTCTGTAAAGAGTAATTTACCTCATGGGCCTGCTAATTCAATGTGCATAGTAAAAATTGTTTTTAATACCTATGAAGTGTCTTGAAAAATTTACTTTCCTGGCTGTTCTCTATAAATGTTTTGTTTTCTTCTCTAGGCTTTTTTTTCGGATTTTGTAATACACGGTCATTGTTTCTAAAGCACTGTTAATTTCTGTCTGGTGTAGGGTAGACTGTTTAAGTTTATATAGATGCACTTGAAAAATAACCAGAGCTGAAAGGCAGTACTTAAATAGGTTTCTGAAATTTCAAAAAAAAAAAAATTGTTAAACTATATAACGTGGCTCAGATTAGAAATTTGCTATGGCACCACCATTAAATCCCATATTTTTTCGGTAGGTCCCCAGACTGTTTGACTTCTCTTGAGATTTTTAAAAAACATTTTGTGAGGGAAAACATTTTTCTGGGTAATTTGTGCAAGTTAAATAATTTGAAGATGTGTTAAAAAAAAAAAAACTCATTTGTAGTCTTGAGCATAAGATTTTTTTAAATTTTCATTTATTTATTTTTTGGCTTCACTCGGTCTCGTTGCTGCACATGGGCTTTGTCTAATTGCAGTGAGCAGGGATGACGCTCTAGTTGTGGTGCTCAGGCTTCTCCTTGTGGTGGCTTCGAGCTCTAGAGTGTTCAGACTTCAGTAGTTGTGGCACGTGGCTTTAGTCACCCTATGGCACATGGGATCTTCGCTGACCAGGAATTGAACCCATGTCTCCTGCATTGGCAGGCAGATTCTTAACCGCTGGACCACCAGGGAACCCTGAGCCTGAGGTTTAATGTCAGTGCTCATACACTTGCTGCTCTGTGTGGTGGGGGCTCCTCCTGGCTGGAGAGGTTGGACGCAGGGAAGACTGTGCCTGGTAAGACCCTCCTCTTCTCTCAGCCGCAAGAGCCAGCAGCTAATATTGGGTCAACTGTCACCTCTTGGCCAGAGATTATTTCAGTTGGGGACCAGTTCTGATAATGTCAAGGAAGCCTGGTAGAATGCCAGCATCTTGGGATGATGGGTGGATGAGCATTGAGCTTCCCCTCTAGCAAAACTCATCTCTGACCATATTAGGGAACTTTCAGGATGTGAGAAGCCTGAATAGGCTTGCTTTCCTCTGAATCCCACAAAGCACTAGTTCAAAAGTCTCACATGCTAGGAGCAAAATGTGGTTTGTGTTTTGTGTTTACTTTTCCTCATTTCCTAGCCACACATGGCAGGATGGTATATTTTAAGGGAAGAAATGGAATAATTTTTGGAATGAGCATATTCTGTACTAAAACTGTTGACCTGGCATAAGCAAGGTGATTTTATCAGATGTAATCGTTCTTCTGGCTTCTTGTCATGTGGCATAAGCTGCCCAAGCACTGGACATTTTTGTTTTTCTATTTTGGAGGGGTGCAGACATGTGAGATCTTATTAGTTCGCCTATCAGAGATCAAACCCATGCCCCTTGCACTGGACGTTGCGGCAGTCTTAACCACTGGGCTGCCAGGGAAGTTGCACATTGGACATTTTTGAAACCTGTGGCCTGAGTTAGGGCAGATTTGAATCTGTAAGTTATGTAGCATTACTGTTGAACCAAAGAGGCCTTATTGGTCATTCAGTAGAGCTAGTTGGGTCTTATCTTGACTGATGGTTTATATGATACTGTCCAAAATGCAGATGCTTTGCCTGGTATCTTAAGACCTGAAAAGATTTAAGTCAAGGAATGTCAAAGATGTACCTAGATTAATGCTTTTTGGTGGGGCCCAAGTAGATCCATTTTAAGACATCTACCTTGCTGAGACTCTGCTATTACATAAATCTTTCTAAATTACTGATAGAGTCAGCTTATCATGACCAAACAAGCCTTTTCTCATTATCATCTCAAAAGTGGATCATTTCTCTGAAGTCCATCCTTTTCTTCATAACCTGTCATTTTTCCAGAGATGACAGTATCATCCTTCTAGGGAGGTTATCATAAATATTGATCACTTTGCCAGTGGGACCTCAACATGTGTGATCTATGGATGATGGACTGCCATTGAAGAGATTTAAAGAAGAGTGAGATGATCAGTTTTGCCATTGGAAAATATCACTCAGACTCTAGTGTGGAGAATGGCAATGGCCAGGAGAGGGGCTTAAAGGAGCCAGATGATGAAGAAGCCACTACAGCTGCCCTGGAGCGATGGTGGCACCGTTCTCCTGCAGTGCAGCTGCCATCAGTTCAGCAGAACAGTGATTAGAAGCAAAACGCAAGTTGAATGGCTTGCAGTTAATTGCCAGCTCTTCTCTTTGCCAGTTTGCAACCTCGGGCAGGGTACAGTCCGTACTTCCTACTCTGTAAAATGAGGGAAATAATAGTGCCCACCTCGTTGGATTGTTGTGAAGACTGGGGGAGAGAATACAGTGAAACCTGACTGCCATAGACTGAGTGCTCGGTGGAAACGAGCCACCATTAATTCAGCCAGAATTTATGGAAGAAACAAATGGTGCCAGCTTCTGTTTAGTGTGCCTGGGACACAAGTGAACAAAGCAGAAAAACTTCCTCTTATCATGAAGCTTCCATCCAAGTGGAGGGATGAGAGAAAATTAGTAAACAAACTTTAAAAGATAACTTCAGTTCTTCGATAATGGCTGTGAAGAAAAAGAAAGAGCAGAGGGATAGAGAGTCAGCTGCCCTTTAGGGTGGTCGGGAAGGCTGATTTTTGAAGATTTCCAAGACCTGCTCTGTGCTCGGTACTGTTCGAAGATGGAGGTTCAATACTGAACAAATCAGAAGTTGTGCCATCTTGGGGCTGACCTTCTCAGGGAAAAAGGAAGGAAATAAAATAAGTGGAAGATGTGGTCAGAAGATGCTAAGTGCCAGGGAGAGAGGATGTAAAGGAGTGTGTGTGGTAGATGAGGAGGAGGGTTTACAGTTTTAAATGTGATTAAAGGGAGCAGCTCACTGGGAAGGTAACACTTGATTCAGAGCCTGCAGGTGAGGGAGGGAGCCATGAAAAGTGTCCTGAGTGGTATGTGGGGGAAGGAAGGGGTCCTGTCCTTAAGCCTCCCCTGTCCTGTTCCAGTCCCTTCTTGCCTTGTATATTCACCTGTGATGTAGCCATAAAATGATTTTGTCTTATTTTCCTCCTCTATCATGACACCTCTGGGTTTGACTCATTTTCCCTAGCACTTAATGCAGGTTTTATGGCTCAGAGGTTAAAGCGTCTGCCTCTAATGTGGGAGACCTGGATTCGATCCCTGGGTTGGGAAGATCCCCTGAAGAAGGAAATAGTAACCCACTCCAGTTTTCTTGCCTGGAGAATCCCATGGACAGAGAAGCCTGGTAGGCTACAGTCCACGGGGTTGCAAAGAGTCGGACACGACTGAGCAACTTCACTTCATGGCATACATACATACATACATGCACGCATGCGTGCTCAGTCACTTCAGTCGTGTCCTACTCTTTGCGACCCTATGGATTGGAGCCTGCCAGGCTCCTGTCCATGGGAATTCTTCAGGCAAGAACACTGGAGTGGGTTCCCATGCCTTCCTCCAGAGGATCTTCCCAACCTAGGGATGGAATCTGCTTCTCTTATGTTTTCTGCATAGGCAAGCAGATTCTTTACCACTAGTGCCACCTGGGAATCCCCTATGGCATACAATCAGTGTTTAATTAATATGTGAATTGAATTAAGGAGTATTTGTGGAACAGCTCCTATACTTAGTATTATTCAAACAAATCTCCTAGAGACTTAGTCCGTAGCAAAGGCTAAAAATTTACAGTGGAGAAAAAGCATACCTGTATCTTACTGGTGTTCAGTTATGCATGCTTGGCAATGAATAAAATACATGATAACAACCACAATAATAATGATTAAAGGAAAGAAAAACACAAGAGAAGTAATTTACAAGAGAAGTAATTTAAGTAGCCAAAGGATTCAACTCACCAATCTTATGTGGTGATCACATGTCATGGAGTATGTGTGAAATGAAAGTGTGCAGTAGATAAAATCTCCCTTTCTGTTTGTCTTTCAAAGTTTGTCTGTCTCAGCCCACGGAGGCTGATTTTGGTCTTCAGAAATAGAGGTGTTTTCTAGCCCAATGGGCCTGAAATGTATGTGAATGAACTATTTCATCAGGTCCTGAACTAAAAATTCAGAATACAAAACCATAAAACACAAAATGGATCTGTCCAAACACCACAGGGAAAACTGGCCCTACAAGAATTATTGAGAGAGACAGGATACATGTCTGCATAAAAATACGTTTGTTAGTGTTTCAAGGGTTCAAGGGCTTCCCCAATGGCTTAGTGGTAAAGAATCCACCTGCAGTGTAGGAGACACAGGAGAAGAGAGTTTGGTCCCTGGGTTAGGATGATCCCCTGGAGTAGGAAATGGCAACCCATTCCAATATTCTTGCCTGGAAAATTCCATGGACAGAGGAGCCTTGCAGGCTACAGTGCTTGGGGTCACAAAGAGTTGAATACAACTGAGCACATGGTGGTGATGCTAGAACCTGCCTGCCAATGCAGGAGATGTAAGAGACACAGGTTCAATATCTGGATCAGGAAGATCCCCTGGAGAAGGCCATGGCAACCTACTCCAGTATTCTTGCCTGGAGAATCCAGTATTCTTGAATAAATAAAATGGACAAGGGAGCCTGACAGGCTACAGTCCATAAGGTCACAAAGAGTTGGATGTGACCAAAGGGAGTTGGCACACGCATGCACGAGCATACGGTGTTTTTCGATTGGGTTGGATCACTTGGATAAGGATTTACGGGTATATCAATGATAGATGATTCCCCCCCACCCCAGGCTTCAGAACCTGATGCTGCCTGAGATGTGGTACTGTCTCATCACATGTCCTCCTGCATGGGAGATGCTTTGGGATGCAAGAAGGTATGAGAGTCCCGCCTTCCCTCAGAGGTCTGGTCAGATTTATATGCTACAGACAATAATCCGGGCTAATAGGGAGTCTTAGCAATTCGTGTGGCATGAACAGTTGTTCTTGTAGACTTTGGAGAAGGGTGATGACCTTTCTTTCTTCAGATATGAAACTCCCACCAGTGCAGTCTGTGTGGTTCTCCCTTGGCATTTGTCACCCGTCTTACTCCAGGGTAGGACTCATGTCTGCTCCCTCAGCAGCCCAGTCCATTCTCTGCCACATAGGAGGTTCTGATTAAACATCTCAGTGGACGAGAGATCTCGGGCCCTTGTGCGGAAGTAGAGATCTGAGCAAGGAATGGGGCCCCCAGGTTTCCTTTGACTCACGCTAATGACCCACCTGACCTGAAGCAGAGCTAATGAACTCTGCTTTATCGGGAGGAGCAGTGTAGATGTCTGCCAGTCCGCCTCGTGTGGTTCCGGTGAAGGATCAAGTGTCAGGTTGTACATGAAAGGACTCAGGACAGCATGAGGAGCCGCAGCTGCTGCTGATACAGTCAGAGTGCACTAGGGAGCAGGGAGGGGGCCCGTGCGCCGTGGAGTCTAAAACAGGAGAGTCACAGGAGGAAGGAAGAATTTAGAAACATTATCCTGGAGGCAATAGATGAGGGAGGGAGAGCTTGGCATTTGGGATGAGTGGTCAAGGAAAACTTTTGCTCTCTTCAAATGGTTAAAAACAATCAGTGAGCACTCAAATAAGGGCCTCCCTAGTGGCTCAGTTGGTAAAGAATTTTCCTGCAATGCAGTAGATCCAGGTCTGATCCCTGGATCGGGAAGATCCCCTGGAGGAGGAAATGGCAACTACTCTAGTATTCTTGCCTGGGAAATCCCATGGACAGAGAAGCCTAGCAGGCTATAGTTAATGGGGTCACAAGAGTTGGACATGACTTAATGACTAATCCAAGACCACCACTCAACTACAATTAATAAATGAACAACATTCCCAGCCTGAAGGTTTACATAACTGTAAGATGGGTTCAGAGCACTCCGATGTGCTGCATTGTTGCTTAGCGGGTCAGTCGTGTCTGACTCTTTGTGACCCCATGGGCTGTAGCCTACCAGGATCCTCTGTCCATGGGATTTTCTAGGCAAGAATACTGGAGGGGGTTGCCATTTCCTTCTCTAGGGGATCTTCCTGACCCAGGGATAAAACCTGTGTCTCCTGCATTAGCAGGTGAATTCTTTACCTCTGAGCTTCTGAGGAAGCTCTGTGTTCTTAATGCTGGAGAACAAAGGAAAACTTGGCTTCTGCTGTCCAGGGGCTTTGAATAAATGTAATGGGCAGACACAATAAAGAATAAAGACATCTCCAAGGAGGAGATGCCCTGGATGATAGAAGCAGAGGAAGGCTGTCCTTTCAATGTGTGGAGTGAAAGGGTGAGTGAGGTCTGGACCTGAAAGGAGATTGGGTACTTTGACAGGGATCAGCTCAAGTGTTTTACAGGTTTGGAGAGTAGTTGACTTTTTTTTAAAGCAGGGGAATGAAATCACTGCAGTTCAATTTAGCACAGATTCCGCTTCTCTACTGTTTTTCAAGTAGTCATTAAGCAGTGTTCATATTCAGAGTCAAGGGCCATAGTCAACTCAATAACAAAGCTTTGATGATTAACAGTTATGATTTGCCAAATGCCTATTATCCATCCACCTTTAGGGCTGTCTGTCCCCTGAGCCCTGCCGTGTGCTAGGGCCACACTTCTAGTTTTCCACAAAAGGAAATTGACGTGGAGCGGGAATCATGTGAGCCTTGACTTCTGTATGCTAAAAGGAGTAGAGTTGAACTAATGACTAGAAGTCAAATAATGCAGTATGACGTTATCTGTGTATGGAATCCAGAACTGTATCAAGTGGGAATTCTGTCCATGAGCGTGCATTTCTTGTTATATTCCCAAAATCAGATTAATGAAAAATCAGTTTGGGAGACTTAAGAGACTATTGCCTGGTTTCTTGGCACAGAGTTTATTTAAATGATTCATCACATTCAGTTTATAACTCTTAAAGTATATTGATATTTTAATAGCCCACAGCTCAGAAACAAAGCTGCATGTGGGAAAGACAAGCATTTTTATATGATTTCAAGTGATGGTGTAGCTAAGTAATTTTATAACCATGAGGTAAAAGCTCAAAGGTAAAAACAGGTTTTTTTTGGTTTGTTTAATCAAAATCTGTATAAGTTAGTATTTGAAACGAGGTCATCATATAAATTAAGGGAAATTTCGGAGAAGCTTCAGCCAAAATTAGAACTTAAATTTCTGGGGAATCAGGCTTCTAATAAAGTGGACACAAACTATATCCCATCTTTACCCACATGTGGGTGTAGATAAGCCTAAGGAATTTGCACCTTAACTGGAAAATTCATCCCCAAATGTATGCTCTCCATATGAGAATAAAAAGGACTAGTGTCTTCATATGTGAAGGACATTGCATTCAAGGACCACCACCTTCACCAGTACAAACAAACCAGACATTATTGTGTTTCATGGCAATGAGCTCCCTAAGCCCAAGTCCTACAAAACAAACACATAAGCATCTTAATATGATAAGTTGTAATCTTTTATTAGATTTTAAAATGTTTATATGATATTTTGCACACAAGAGAGCTTACTGTACACAGAGCCATATGTGTAATACTCTTACGTTTATCCTCACTTTTAGTCATAAACTGATCCCCAGAATACACGTTTGCTAGGTTTTTGAATTTCGATTTACAGTGGTTGTGTTTGAAACATAAATATGTGATCATGTTGTGGCTCTTTAAACCCTTTAGGAATTTCCCATTGTTCTTAGGTCATGAGCAAAAATCCTTCTCAAGATAAGCAATGCTCTGCGTGACCTGAGTCTTCTTTTCCCACTGAGCCTTCTCTAGAATCATTCCTCACTTCTAGGAATGTCCCAGCTTGTTCCTGCCTCAAATCCCTTTACCTGGAATATTCACCCTCCCCCAGCTTTTGCTAAGTCCACCTTCCACATTGTTATGTCTTCTCTGTTTATAGTATCTACCTTGTTATATATTCAGTCTCTTTTTTTTTCTGTTGTATATTTGTGATTCTTTCATATCCATTTCCCCCATCAGAGTGAAACCTTATAAAGCTGAGATCTTGTCTTTCTTCATCCCTGTTGTTACTCTGCTGTGGAGCTCAGCGCCTGGCATATGGTAAACAGTCCACGTTTGTTGAATGAATGACTGAATCAGTTTCCCAGTCCAAATTAACATATAGTTAATTGCAAAAGAAACTAGTCAGTTAACCTTTTTGTTCTTATCTCTCTGCACACACTTAAAATTGTTTTTATTAACAGAACTTATTTCCAAAGTGACAACATTCTTAGACTTGACTTGGTGGCCCATTGGGCACCTTTCTTCAATGGTAGTTTAGGAGCCCATAAAATTGACCTGCTAGCCCTCAAACTTGATTTTCCAGTATAGCTTGCTGCAAGAGCTCCTGTATTACCAGTGTTTATCCTGAACCTATACCATTTTCTCATCCTTTTCCTCAATTTTACATTAGCCTTTTGTTGGCTGCTTTGAAGTATCAAATGCAACTCCTGCCAGAGATCTCTCTCTGCTGAAGGAGGCTTGTGCTGCCAAGACAGACAAAACAAAAAGTTACAACCAGTTGCTTTGCATGTTTGGGGAGGCAAGACTGAACATGTGTCTGTATCCTGGCCTCATTACTTTTCCTCCTTCTCTTCCTTCTTTCACAATCTGTGCTGTCTTCCATAGTCAAGAGGTTCAGGCTCTCATTGTTTGTTAGAGAGACCAGAACAATGACACAGGGCTCTAACCAGCACCTCCCTTTCTCTCTCTGTCTGCAAGTTGCTTAAGTACTAAATTTAAGACATGAAAAAAAGGGCAGTTATAAATATTAGCGCCTCCTTTCTAGCACTTCCAAGCAACTGCCTTGCTTCTCCTTCCCTCTCCAGAAACCTTTAGCTGATAGAGTAGTCTCTAGAGTGAGATTGAAGGCATTGTAAAATATGAAGGTAATATTCATGGCAAGTACCATCTAGCACAGGATAAGCCTGGTATACATTCTTGGACTGTCAGGTTTACTGTGGGTAAGCAATTTTAAATGGTTTTATAACAAAATGAACATATAGAGTTAGAATAAAAATGAGCATAACTTTTTTAGAAAAAGTAAGATGCTTTTGTAGTTCATCACTGATGGCCGTGATGTCCTGCTCAAGGTCCTGACCTGGGAGGGAGGGCAGTACTCTTTAAAGACAAATGCATGTTTACAGAATCAGGACATTCGGCAGTTCACCATATAAGTCCCTCTTTTCTTTTATTCTCCTCCTATCTATCTATCTTGCTTTCACTTCATCACCGTCCATATGTAAACATCAGTAAAAAGGTGAGGGAAATGCTTTGCTAGATTATATAATCCGTCAGAACCCGTGTCTTGTTAGTCTTGAGTGTTTGCATGCAGTCCTTGTAACTTTGAATTAGAAGAGACATTTCTCCCTGTGGAGACATCTCTGGAAGAGAGATTATCCAGCCTCCTCTTCAGCACTTTCAGGGACCAAAGCCCACTCCTGCGTGAGGAGCCATTCCATTTGGAATAGTTTTAATTGTTGGGAATCTTTATTTGTTAAGCTGGGCTCTTTCTCTCAACAGCTTCTGCCTCTTCTCCTAGTTCTGTGCACTGGGGAGAACAACTCCAGTCTATTTTCTACATTCAAGCACTTAGAAGTCTTAACTTGTCAGGGCTGCTTAAAGCTTTCTCTTCTAGCACGAGTTCTAATTCCCATTTTCTGGATGACATGGGGTCTAGACCAGTGCGGTCCAGGAGCACTTTCTGTGATAATGGAAACGTGTGGTCCACCATGGTGTGGCCTGCATGTGTCCCTGCTGCACACATGGAGACTGCACGTGTGAAATGTGGCTGGTGTGACTGAGGAATGGAATTTTAAATTTTATGTGAAGAGCCACACGTGGCCCGTGGCTATTACAGTGGCTAGTGCAGATCTAGACTCTGAAAGTCTTCCCCTTACACTCATCCTCTCGTATGACACTAAAACCCAGTGCTCGGAGCAAAATACCTGAGGTGTGGTCTAATGCAGAATATTGTGGACCATATCTCTTGACCAGAATATGGGATGATAATGAAGTGTAAGATTAAATTAGCTTTCTAAGGACTGTGATGTATTGTTGACGCATATTGAGTTGTGGTCAGCCAAGATTCCCAAGTCTGTTGTCATTCTCCTAAGAACTGCCTCCAAGTAGGCCTTTATAAATGCTTGATTAAAAATTCGAAACACTGCCTTTCCCCAGCTTAATTTCACTAGTTGCTTCTAGACTATCATTTTAGTCTGTTGAAGGGCTTGGGATCATGACACTTGCAGTCCTGCTGTGTGTGACTTGATTATTCACATCTCTATCTGTATTCATACAAACACGGACAGCAGACTTAGCAGCAGCCACTTAGCATCTTCCCCAAAGGTCCGTGCCAGTCTGTGACTGAAGACTCAGCGTGTGAACTCGCTTGCCTGTAGGATCATCACCACCACGTGTACTTTCTCTTGTTCACAAGGACAAGTTAAGTACTTTATTAAACCAAAACATTCTGTGATGTTCCTTCCTAGTCCATTGGTCTGTGGACCGTATCAGAAAAAATAAAATGACTTTCATTTAGCCTGATATGTTCATACAGGATGAATCCTCTGTATGATAGCTCTTTACTAATTTGACGTTCAGAATAATGATGCCATGTTTTCTGGTTCATAGTATCATCTTAAGGTAAAATTACATAGGCTAATATTTTTGTTAGAATATCTAATTTGAATATCTAAGAGAAAAGCTGGTTTTATTCAATGATCAGATGACTATTGAAAACATCCTATAAGGCCTGGTGGACTGAGCACTTTTGCTTCACTCTGCTGTAAACAAGAACCCCCTTAAAATGAAAATAAAGGAAGCACACAGACAGGAATAAAGACAAACAGGAGGAGAGAGAGTCCAAACAAAAGATGCCACAACAATTTTTCAAGCAAGAACACCAATTGTAAATGGCTTAGTGAGAGTGGATCCCAAAATAAACGCTTTTCTTGCTGCAAAAATGCTTCTGTGAATGCTTCAAGAATTCAAAGCTGGTCAAGAAAGGGGTGCAGGATAGGACTGAAAATGGGGGATTGGTGAAATGGACCTCCAGATTCCCCCTCCAGAACTTAAAGCCAAGTGACCGCCCTTCCTTTAATGGAGGCAGAAAACTGGAAGTTGACTTTCTAGAGAGTTGAAAAAACTTCTTGGGGATATGCGGCACAGGCCCAGCTGAGGCTAGGGGTGAGGCTTGAGGATAGCATCTTCTGCAATCAGGGAAGTTAAGTCCAGTCTGAATATGAGGGTGACAGTCCTCCTCTTAGCTTACGTTTCTGTTCACCTTCCTAGAGACTAGCCTTCAGGCTTATTACACCAGCCTTGAGGCTGGATGGCTTGAGCCATCAGACAGATGTGTATGGATCCATTGTGAAACAGACCCTGCTCAGCCAGCTTTTGGGGGCTGCTTTTCACTAAATATGAGCAGATAGCCAGTGACCACTGGCTTTTTTTTTTAATATTAATTTTTATTGGAGTATAGTTGCTTTACAATGTGGTGTTAGTTTCCACTGCGCAGCACAGTGAATCAGCTATATGTATATATATCCCCTCCCTTTATGGATTTCCTTCTCATTTAGGTTATCACAGAACATTGAGTAGAGTTCCCTGAGGTATGCAGTAGGTTCTCATTAGTTATCTACTTTATACATAGTAATCATTGATAGAATTCCTATAAGTCGAGTCAGAGTCTGAAATACATGGGAACAGGGAACCAGGGACAATGGAGGGAGATGGGAACTTCGAAACAACCTGTATCTCTAGAAAGAAGAGAGAACATATATATCCACTAAACAAGAAAAGTGTGGTAAATAATAATAAATATTTCAGAAAAGAAGAACGGGACTCTTAAATGTAATAGCAGACTGAAACTGAGGAGGAAATGGAAATTATTTTTTAAAAAGTAAGTATAACAGACACTTTAAAAAGATAATAGAAATGTTGGAAGGAGGTTGAAAAACTCTCTAAAAGAAGAACCAAAAGACAAAAAGATGGAAAACAGGAGAGGAAAAAATAAGAAACTTAGAGGATGAACTAGGAAATCTATAGAATTCACAAAGAGACATCTATGGAAATAGAAAAGAGGAAATTATCAAAGAGACAAAAAAATTTCCCAGAGCTAAAGAACATACATTTCTAACTTGAGAGACCATACTGAGTGCCTGCAAATGAAAATTTTAAAATGACATATACTGAGGGAATCTTACTGTGCAATTTTAGAATATCACGATTAAGGAGAAGCTCTGAGAGGAGGAAAATTAAAATGCAAAGCAGGTCACCTGTAAGGATCAGCAGTGGTCCTCCCAGTGTGAACCTCACAGCATCAGTGTCACCTGGGAACTTGGTAGAAATGCAGATTCTCAGGTCACCCTCAGACCTACTAACACAGAAACACTGAGTGTGGGGCTCAACAATCAGTACCTCAGCAGGCCTCTGCCCCACTTCTGATGCCTGCTGCAGTTTAAGAACACTGCTGTTGAGAAGCTGTGTTTCTTCTGCTCCCCAGACTTAACATCCTTGAATGTTGTGACAGAGTAAAACAGTCTTCAGAATCCTAAGGAACAGGATTTCTCGTCTCAGCTCTGTCCACAGCCAGCTGTCAATAAAGACATTACCAAGTATGAAAAAAGAACATGTCTCTGCACTTGATTTTTTAGAAAGCTAGTGAAGGATATACTTCAGGAAAATGAGAATAAACCAAGAAAGACTGGGCAACCAGGCAGTGGGACTCTGACAGGAAAGAAGTCCCCTGCCAAAGTGAGACCAGGTTCTGTAAGAGGCTACGGTTTTATAGGACGGTTCTGTGAAGCCTCTGCAGTGAATCTGGTCATTTGCAGAATTTGTCATCCCAGTCCACAACTCCTTAGAGCTGGAAGAGGACTTTTCCTTCCATTTCCTCCCACTGACAGTGAGAAGATCAGTTCACTCCGTATGGTAGATCAAGACACACAAGTGGGAACAGAATCAGAATCTCCTTGCTGGGGAACTGTGCTATGATCTGCTGCTTCAAAGAGACCCTACTTTTGGCGGGTTGACTGACATGTGGAATCCCAGTGTATGTTCACTTTTTCTGGCTGGAAGCTGTAGTGATGATACTGCTTTCTGATGTACATACGCATCTTGAACCACAGTTTAGGTACATCCTTACTGGCCAATCTAAAGCTTGATCTAGAGTTTTTAAGACTAATCAAGATTTATTTGGTCACTTCATGGTCATGAACCCATTTATTTAATTCTTGAGTTTTGAGAACCAAAGATGAATCAGAGATTTTCTTCTATCACAAGTAAACCACAAGCTTGTGGGAAGACTTAAAGTCACAGATTAGTCACAGCAGTGGTCTGACCTGTGAAAATGACTGTGGAAGACCCTGCCTCAAAAGAGAGGTAGGGAAAAAAATTTTAATTTATTAGAGTTAATTTTTATCGTATATAATTCAGTTATTTCAAATTCAATTGTTCAGTAAGTATCTTGTTTAGGATCCTGGTGTCTTCTAGGACCTGTCCTTAAATTTTGTTTACATGAAAGGACTGAATAGAATGTATATTTGGGGGATCAAAAAAAGGATTGTTTTGTGTGTGGCACAAGGGCATTTTCTACCTATATTCTTTTACCTATATTCTTTTTTCAATCTTGTAAAAGTGAAAGTGTTAGTTGCTTAGTCTTGTCCAACTCTTGTGACCCCATGAACTATAGCCTGCCAGGCTCCTCTGTCCATGGAATTCTCCAGGCAAGAATACTGGAGTGGGGTTGCCATTTCCTCTTCCAGGGGATCTTCCCAACCCAGGGACTGAACCCGGATCTCCTGCATTGCAGGCAGATTCTTTACTGTTGGAGCCACCCGGGCCCTCATTATTGGAGGATCTCTGTATTAAAACTTTGTGGACATCTTTATCGTGTTCTTGATCCCAAAGATAATTATATTTTTCTATTGAACTGGCGTTTAGCTGAAAGAATGGATTCTGTGCTCCTTACAGATCACTAATGCTTCATCAGGAATCTGTCTCCTTGCAGAAGCTTCCTCAATTGGCTTTATCCTTTGATGCTACAGGACCCAGTGGACCAGTCTAAACATGTGTTCTTTTAATGAAACTTCTTAATTATATTTTTAGAAAAAAGATGAGCAGAGACAGTTTATTTTTATCTGCACAGGAGAGGTTCTTTGCTAAAAGAAGCCTAATATAACGGGGTTAGTTATTCCAGCCAAGGTAGTTTTCAAGGAAGCTTTTTTTTTTTTTTTTGGTGGGGATGGGGAGAAAAGAGAGGTTATTTTTGGAAATACAAACGACCTTTAATGTATTTGCAAATGTAATGTTTTCTTTTACAACTTGTAATACCTTTATAAATAGTGTTAAACTGGTGACTTACAAGTTATATATAGCAATCAGCATTTCCTTGGGGCCTGGCCGATTGTCCCAGTTCGTACAGTTAATGTGCTTGTTCCCTGGTTGTATGGAATGACCATGGACTCAGGAATTTGTTGGCTGCAATAACTGAACTAGACTTCATGGATGTGGTCAAAGTAATGTATTCTAAGAAAAGAGGGCATTGCAGCATGTTTAAAAAAAATGGTTTCAGATTAAATTTCACTGCACATATCCTCTCTAAAAGGAAAATGCCACATGTGCATACCTTCTCTAAACAGCCAAACTTGCATGACTTTACACAACAAACTGCAGAACCTTCAGCTGCCTTTATGTTGTCTAACAGGCAGGAGACAGTTGAGACCATTGACAGATATCTCTTATTCACCAAGAAGCTACAGTTTAGTTGGTTTCAGGATTAATTGGTTTCAGGCATTCCAGTGTGATAAAACTTGATATTCTGGTTCCTCACGAAGAGTCTTCCACTCTGGGACTCTGCTCTCCAACTTTGGAAATAAACTAACACAGTTTATGTCCACTTAAGACTGCATGAGGGCTTCCCAGGTGGCTCAGTGCTAAAGAATCTGCCTGCCAACATGGGAGACACAGGTTCAATCCCTGGGTTGGGAAGATCCCCTGGAGAAGGAAATGGTAACCCCCTCCAGTATTCTTGCCTGGAAAATCCCATGGACAGAGGAGCCTGGTGGGCTACAATCCATGGAGTCTGAAAAGAATCAGACACAACTGAGTGACTAACAGTTTTCACACCTTTACATTCTTTGCAGGGTTCAGAGTATGAGAACAAACAGACATATTTCTCACACATGAGAATTACACATTTTGCCATGTTCCTAGGGATTGCAGACATGGAAATGCCATAACTGGGCTATTCTGGTCAGTGGCATCTTACATCTGAGCAAGAGGGGGCCCTAGTCTGCTTTCGAAGGGGACCCCTTGAGGACTCTCGTATACACAAGACAACACACGGGGCAGTGAGTCACGTGGAGGGGAACTGGGTCCCAGTGTCCAGAGGCTGCAGAACTTGAAACCTGAGCCCATATGTCAGTGGAGGAGAAAGCACAGCCTGAGCCCTGCAAACCAGAGGAAGAATGGGGCTATCCCTCACAAAATGGGTGTCCAGGCAGACCACACTGTTCCCCCCATCCCTCCTCTGCACCTCCTCCTGCCTGTCCCCAAGCCCATCTTTCTCCCCACTGCTGCCAGAGTAGCCTCTCCAACACGTCCGTCAGCTGCTGTCAGCCACCACGTGAAGGCCTCTGTCCTCGCCCCTCTGCATGAGTGATCTTGAGATAAAGGCCAAATGACTAACGTGGTTTACAGGGTCCCACTTGACCTACTCTCGTCTCCTCCCAGCTCCTCACTCTTGTGCTTCCTGTTTCTCCCGTCTCCACTCAGGACCTCCCACCATCAAGGCTTTCTTCCATTTCTTGAAGGGGAAAACGCTTTGCCTTGCTCTCACTTCCTTTTTTTAATATTCCCTTTGTTTATATTTTATTTTAAATTAATTTTTATTGGAGTATGCAGTGTTGAGTTGGTTTCTACTGTACAGCAAAGTGAATCAGCTGTACGTATACATATAGTCCCTCCCCTTTGGATTTCCTTCCCATTTAGGTCACCACAGAGCATTGAGTAGGGTTCCCTGTGCTATACAGTAGATTATCATGAGTCATCTGTTTTATACATAGTACTGTAAATATGTCAACCCAGTCTCCCAATTTGTTCCACCTCCCCTTCCCCTTTGGTATCCATGTTTGTTCTCTGTGTCTGTGACTCTGTTTTTGTTTTGCAAATAAAATCATCTATACCATTTTGCTAGATTCCGCCCACATGCATTAATATACGATATTTATTTTTCTCCTTCTGACTTATTTCACTCTGTTGACAGTCTCTAGGTCCCTTGCTTCTGCTCAGAGCACTGCTGCTGCTGCTAAGTCGCTTCAGTCGTGTCCGACTCTGTGCGACCCCATAGACGGCAGCCCACTAGGCTCCTCTGTCCCTGAGATTCTCCAGGCAAGAATACTGCAGTGGGTTGCCATTTCCTTCTCCAATGCATGAAAGTGAAAAGTGAAAGTGAAGTTGCTTTCTGGGACCCCATGGACTGCAGCCTACCAGGCTCCTCCATCCATGGGATTTTCCAGGCAAGAGTACTGGCCTCCCCTTTGCCAGGGGAAGTTTGCTGGTGCCCACACCCCTCCCGCCGCTTTTTAGGAGTCTGCCCTTTCGTCTTCACGTGTCCCTGTGGTGGCTGCTTCCTCTTGCCTGCCTGTTCCCCCAACTAGAATTGCAGTGCTGTGAGGTCAGGGATGACATCCCTCTTGTTCTCTGCCAGGCCATCAGCACACTCAGAGCAAATACCACCATATAAAAGTGGTAAGTTGGGTTTGGTTCTGCTTAAAGGTATTTGGCAAAGTAGGCTGAAAAATGAAGTTAGCGACAGAGTGAGACCATCATTGTTGGACCTGAGAAGCCAAGGCTGAAATACCTGGGCCTCCTGTTTTTCCCATGGCCTCTGAGCAGCCTAAGGCCACCATCTGCATTCCAACTGACCCAGCCCCCAAGTCTGTATTTGTCCACAAGGGACTGATTATACTTGACCTCAGCAGTGATGTGACCAAGGAACGCCTTGTACTATCAACAAGCATAAATAACCAAAATATTCGTGGACCTTAAGATGGATTTGCACAAGGCTGAGATGCCTTCCATTGCTAAGAGTACAGGTTTTTGTTCAATGGAAGGATGGCATTTCCGCATTAACTTAAGTAATGGAAAAAGATACACAGTTTTGTTATTTGTTAAAAGATTGCACATCTTCTGCCAAAAATATTATTTAGCTGCAGTGCTTTTAATGTGTTCATTAATTTTGGCATTTATCCATATTTGGAGAAAAATTGAAACTTAGAGTTGAATTGAATCTTTGTCTCCTACAAGTGGTTATTTGTGACCCCACTCTGTTATGAAATACATTTATTTTGAGGATTTTAAGTGATTAAAAAGATTTTTTAAACTCATTTTTTTAAATGTAGTTGTCTTTTTTAAAAACCCTTCTTGTTTGGTAGAGAACAAGTTTGTTTGTTTTTTTAAACTGGTACATATCAGGTGGTTATTTGCCAGTTAATCCGAGAGCTAATATGAAACTGGTATTTGGATTTAATTCAGTTCCATTAGAACAGAGTTAAAATTTTGTGATACAGGGCCCATTATCCTGGCAGTTGTGAGGGATTTTTGTACTGGGACATAGCGCTGACAAAGACGCACTGTACAGGCTCCATTTATAACTGAGCACTTTCACACTGCAATTTAGGAGGTGTGCAGCTCAGGAAATTGCCGGCTTTGGCCCGAGCACACTTTAACTGCAAGGAAAATTTTATTCGTCACTCAAGTAATTGGCAGTTTTAATACCTTGTTCATAATTACCTTATAAACAAACGAATACACAAACCAAAGATTGTGTGGCCTGTTATCTAACTTGTAGCCTTCTTTGAGCAACGTGATAGACACCTGTGGGTCTCCCTCTCCCTCCCACCAATTACTAGTTTGCTCCATTTATTGCGAACCTATGGCTATTTCTTCTTGTTGTTAAATAGAAGCATAGCTCTGCTAACTAGGCCCAAACAACCTGGGGACCAAAACCAGATGCAGAGTTTGATGGGAGGCAGTGCCTACAGACCAGACAGGGAGGGAAGGAGATGAGAGGGGGTACTTCAGGGTTACTATGCTGTTTGGTGGAGGGGACATCCTGGTAATGCAAACATTGGGACTAAATGCATTTAAGAGAACATTTTTGTCCCCCGAAATGTGGTTTTTTTTTAAACCCACACACCCTGACCCTGTGACCCTGTGGCTTGTCTGTTGGACTGAATCCATCTCCGGGACGTAGAAACTGACTAATTGTCTCACTTGCCTTACCCTGTACCTCACAGCTAGATCAAGGGGTTTACATGATGATGAATCCAGATGCGGGAAATGGTCAGAATCAGAGGTCATGGCTGACTTAACTCTAAACAAAGTCTGTTAAGACTTTATGGGAATCTCAGGAGCTTGATAATTGTAACTTATACATGGGACTGCTAATCCCCCTGCCTTTTGCTTAACCTTACTATTTTCACAGAGTTCAGCTATTAGGATATAAATCACCCATGCCTGTTGCCTTATGTAGGATTATTTTTTAAATGGCATTAGATTTTTAGATGACTTGGGTTAAAAAAGACAATTCCCTGACAAGTCCTTAGAGGTAACACATGGAGGTTTTTCAACACTGTTTTGAGAATTTTGTTAGTGCTTTGTTATTGGAATAGATTTAAAATGTATGGCCTGTTTTCTCCCCTACTGGGAAAAGCAGCACCTGACATTTGTAGGTAATTGGGAAGCTGGCCTTCTACTCTGTTGGGTGCCAAACACATGCAAACTCCTGGGTTCCTCTTAATCCACCTGGGTGAGACCCCATTTCTAGGGCCTCCTTAGTGTTGGCATTGGAGAAGGAAATGGCAGCCCACTCCAGTATTCTTGCCTGGAGAATCCCATGGACAGAGGAGGCTGGCAGGCTACAGTCCATGGGGTCACAAAGAGTTGGACACAACTGAGTGACTGGGCACACAGTGTTGGCATGATGATGGCTCAGTGAGCTGGTGTGCACCCCCAGAGGAGTTTGGAATCAGTAGTTCAGCATTTTTGCAAGTGTGAGAAGTTGCAGGCCCTTCTGGAGGTGCATCTTCATGTAAGCACTTTCATACCAAACTATGTTTGTATTCAATGAAACAGCCTTCAGGGAGTGCTACGGGACCAATAGGGAGTTACTCTGCGAGGTGGGAGAGCTTAGACTTCATAGGTTAAAAGCTATAGTTCCTAATTTAAACACCAGAGAGATGTTGTTATGATTAAATGGCATAATATATGAAAAATGTCTAGCATAGGTCTTGGCTTTTAATATGTCCTCAGTGTTACTAGATTCCTTATATATTCTAAAATGGGCTTCCTGCCCTGCCTGCGAACACAGATGTAAGAGACACAGATTCGATCCCTGGGTTGGGAAGATCCCCTGAAGGGGAGGGCATGGCAACCCACTGCAGTATTCTTGCATGGACAATCCCATGGACAGAGGACCCTGGTGGGCTGCAGTCCATAGGGTCTCAAAGAGTCGGACAGGACTGAAGTGACTTAGCACGCACACATGCACATTCCAAAACTGAGGGGTAGAGACACAGTTTCAAAGGAGCTCACAGTATGGCAGAAGAGACCAACAGCATAAAAAGTGCTGTGTCAGATGCAGCAGAGGATTTTGTGGAAATACACGAGAGGTGCTCCTGTGGTGAGAGGCACATGAATCATAATAATGCAAAAGAACTTAACAATTTACAGACCCAGAAACGTTTTAATGCATCTTTTGTTACCTGAACATTATTGAATGGAGTGTTTCAGTATTAACAAATCTCTGGCCTCGGGCATTAGTATTTGCAAGAATCCTCTGGTCAGAAATATATTAATGAACTCAAAGCACTCTACAAATGTGGCTATTGGTAACAAAGATACACATACAATCTCATGTCTAAATGTTCCTCTTAAGTGAGGTTTACCTAAGACTATGTGTAGAGGTACGCAGATGACACCACCCTTATGGCAGAAAGCAAAGAGGAACGAAAGAGCTTGATGAAGGTGAAAGAGGAGAGTGAAAAAGCTGGCTTAAAACTCAGCATTCAGAAAACTAAGATCATGGCATCCAGTCCCATCACTTCATGGCAAATACATGGGAAACAATGGAAACAGTGAGAAACTTTATTTTTAGGGGCTCCAAAATCACTGCAGATGGTGATTTAATTTTAGACTACAGCCTGAAATTAAAAGAAGCTTGCTCTTTGGAAAAAAAGCTGTGACCAATCTAGACAGCATGTTAAAAACCAGAGACATTACTTTGCCAACAAAGGTCCACCTCGTCAAATCTGTGGTTTTTCCAGTAGTCATGTATGGATGTGAGAGTTAGACTGTAAAGAAAGCTTGAGCACCAAAGAATTGATGCTTTTGAACTGTGGTGTTGGAGAAGACTCTTGAGAGTCCCTTGGACTACAGGGAGATCCAACCAGTCCATCCTAAAGGAAATCAGTCCTGAATATTCATTGGAAGGACTGATGCTGAAGCTGAAACTCCAATACTTTGGCCACCTGATGCAAAGAACTGACTCATTTGAAATAGAACTGCCTTATGATCCAGCAATCCCACTGCTGGGCATACACACTGAGGAAACCAGAAGGGAAAGAGACACGTGTACCCCAATGTTCATCGCAGCACTGTTTATAATAGCCAGGACATGGAAGCAACCTAGATGTCCATCAGCAGATGAATGGATAAGAGAGGTATGGTACATATACACAATGGAGTATTACTCAGCCATTAAAAAGAATACATTTGAATCAGTTCTAATGAGGTGGATGAAACTGGAGCCTATTATACAGAGTGAAGTAAGCCAGAAGGAAAAACACCAATACAGTATACTAACATATATATATGGAGTTTAGAAAGATGGTAACAATAACCCTGTGTACGAGACAGCAAAAGAGACAGTGATGTATAGAACAGTCTTATGGACTCTGTGGGAGAGGGAGAGGGTGGGAAGATTTGGGAGAATGGCATTGAAACATGTAAAATATCATGTATGAAACGAGATGCCAGTCCAGGTTCGATGCACAATACTGGATGCTTGGGGCTAGTGCACTGGGACGACCCAGAGGGATGGTGTGGGGAGGGAGGAGGGAGGAGGGTTCAGGATGGGGAACACATGTATACCTGTGGCGGATTCATTTTGATATTTGGCAAAACTAATACAATTATGTAAAGTTTAAAAATAAAATTAAAAAAAAAAAAAAAGATCCTGATGCTGGGAAAGATTGAAGGCAGGAGGAGAAGGGGATGACAGAGGATGAGATGGTTGGATGGCATCACCAACTCAATGGATGTGAATTTGAGTAAACTCCGGGAGTTGGTGATGGACAGGGAGGCCTGGCGTGCTGCAGTCCATGGGGTCGCAAAGAGTCGGACGTGACTGTGCGACTGAACTGAACTGAACTGAATGCCTAGAAATGGCAGCATGTGACTTATGACATACGAAGTTCCACTTAGAGCCTTCAGATTGTTTCGTTGTCCTTGGGCTGTGAAGAAAAGACCCTTCTGTTTAGGTACACTCTGCCATCATCCAAGCCTCTCTCCCTTGACATTTTATTTTCTCTTGCCTAGTAGATAATCTCAGAAGCCCAAGCTGCCTGGTCTGATATGACAGTTAAGATGGTTTTGCACATCAGTTTGGTTCCTGTTTTCTAGCAAGATTGTCATTTATTGTTGAATCTCCCCCTTGAAAACTGTTGTATTGATGACCGTTTGATAGCTTTGACTTGGCCTTTGTCTTGTTTATGTTTGTTTTTTCATTTGTGGTCTAGTGTAGTGATCTTCAGGAGAACTTTCCACGATAGTGGGGATGTTCTGTATGCGTAGTGATCCATTTGACTGATAGCAGGCAAATGTGGCTATTCAGGACCTGACGTGGCTACTGTGACTATGGAACTGAACTTTAACATTTAATTTTAATTTTAATGTAAAGAGCTATAGTAGCTGTGTGGCTTCCATATTGGACACCATGATCTGGTGTTTAAGACAGTGTCAAGCTTTTTTAAAATCTCCTTGTTCCCAGGGATTGTTTAGACTGGCGTGCTCTTAACTAATACTTTTGTAATATTCAAAACCTTGGAGTATATCCACTGGTTTTGAAGAATACAGCAATGCTTTGAAACTTGTTGTTTCTTAAAGAAAAAGAGATTTGTCCGTGATGGCTTTTAAAAAGCCCAATCTAATGAGTATTTAAGTTCATTTGCCCCTATAGTATGTATACTTTTCAAGGAAAGAAGTAGAAATGGATTAATAGGGAACTAACCAGTGTCCAGAATGCCAACTTCGTGCTAGTCATTTCACATCTCATTTCATAAAAATGATAAGGAAGAAAGACCATTAACAAAATAACAGAAAGAAAAAAATCAGTTTAAATGCATTGCATTCAGATACCCACAGCTGTTAAACACACCCAGATTTATATAGGAATGTTTTTCATATTTCTAACTTTATGGTCTATTATTTAGTGAAACATTGAAGTGACTAAAGAGTTGCTGTTTTAAAAGTGCTCTTTAGAGCAATCAGTTTTCCATATTTGTGAAGAACAAGTTAGAAATAGTATTTTTCACCTTTCAGATTGTTGTACCATTCATCCTGTTATCTGTGCCATTCTTTAAATCCAGAGCTGGAAACAAAATTGTGGAAATATTACCTGAACATCTGAGACAATTTCAGTCCCTTGAAACTTTGGACCTGAGTGGCAATAATATTTCAGAACTTAAAACTGCACTTCCACCCCTACAACTCAAGTATCTGTAAGTCAAGTTGTTTTTAACAAAATTTTCACCTGTGATGAAAATATTGTACTACATTAAAAAAGAAACAACTTTAATGATAGAGACCAGATAGAGACTTTTTTTTTAACCACTGTCTTCATTTACTTTTTACACTTTTGGATTGCAAAAAATGAGATCTCTTTTGACTACTTAGAGGAACCAAGTGCTTCTTTAAAAAATTAATCGAAAGTAAGCCACTGGTGTGTTTTATTAATAAATGAATTTCACAAAAATTAGATAAGCGTCTCTAACAGATGTTTGTAGTCTTCAAATGTTTTATTCACTCTTTCCCTAGAAATATGTGAATCATAGTTGATATTGGCCTTCAGCACCTAAAGAGTTAATTATTTTAATGTCCATTGTAACAAATAATGGCTCAGCCCTCTGAACAAGTGTTTCTGTACAGAGTATGCACGCACTTTAACTTCCCAAAGAGAAACTCAGCTTCAGACTTTCAACAGGTATATCAACAGCAATCGAGTCACATCCATGGAACCTGGGTATTTTGACAATTTGGCTAGCACACTCCTGGTGTTGAAGCTGAACAGGAACCGAATCTCAGCTCTTCCACCCAAGATGTTTAAACTGCCCCAACTGCAACACCTGTAAGTAAAATGTTCTCTTAGATATGGTGTCCTCACCTCCTCTAAACCCTTGGCATCTCCCCCCTAAAATCCACCACGTGGCAGAAGGAGTTTAGAAGCAAGGATGTAGCTACCTTTTCTCTGAGAGCTGGAGGTGTAGAATCTGAATCAGAAAGAGCCTTAGAAGTCACCCAATGCATTCTTCTGCCTGAGAAGGAAGGTTGGGTGTTCCTAAGAGTGGAGGATGTAGTCACTGAACAACCTCCGTACAGAGACATCATGATGGCAGTGAAGATGTGACTGTCCATGGAGCTGCAGATGGCAAGGATAATACCAGCAACTGACTGCAGGGGCCCTGGTAGCTTAAGGAGCTACAAAGAACTGTCTCATTAGTAACGGTGGAGCCCTCTGAACAGGCTCCTACAATATAGTGGTTTTCAGCCTTGGCTGCACATTACAGACACTTGGGGAGCTTATAAAAATCCCAGTGCCCAGGCCACACCCTACACCAATTACATTAGAACCTCTGGGAGTAGGATCCAGGCTTCAATAATTTTTTAAAACTCCCCAGGTATTTCCAGGGTGCCAACAAGATTAAGAATGACTGCCTCAAAGAGAAAGCATTAAACACAGGGCAAATCGTGACAGAGGGAAATCAACTTTTGTAAGCGGTTGAACAGGATAAGCTTGACGATCCTGCTCCTGAATAGACCTCATGTTTTAACATGATATTCAGTACTCCCATTCTGGATAACGTTAAAAACCGATATTAATATGTTTAGTTCTACACTGAATGGACAACAGTTTAGAAACTTCAAGTGCAGTCTGGTGTCCGTGTTTTATCATTCTGAAAATGCATCCCATGTGTCGAAAGGAAATTTGTTCACTGCTAATAAATCAAAATTCTTCTCAATAAAAATGTTTAGAAATTTAAAGTATCTTCTGTAATTTAATGCAGGCTAGTTTAACTGTATTGTCGTATGTCACATTTTATTACTGCCTCCAGAATTTGTCGTATAAGCTAACTGTTTAACATCCAATGCAGTGAACTCAACCGAAACAAGATTAAAAACATAGATGGGCTCACTTTCCAAGGGCTTGGTGCTCTGAAGTCTCTGAAAATGCAAAGAAACGGAGTGACAAGACTTATGGATGGAGCTTTCTGGGGGCTGAGCAACATGGAAATCTTGTAAGTGTGGGTGGTCAGTTCCTGCTCAGGCAGTGTGATCCTGAAATGCTCAGTAAGCTTTCAGCAGCTTTTCTTTGAAATCCTGTGTTACAGCCTCATCATTGATAATTTTATAATATTTAGTTTTGTTTCATGTGTTGTGACTGGGAATGTAGAAGCATAGTATTTTGTCATGATATCTCTGTATAACAAAAGCTACACACCCCACTAGGCATATGTAATAGGTCGTAATCATGTCCCCTTTGAAGAGTCTTGATAATAAACTTAGGATCTTGCTTTTGACTGTCGTCAATATAGGCAGCTGGACCATAACAACCTAACAGAGATTACCAAAGGCTGGCTTTACGGCTTGCTGATGCTGCAGGAACTTCATCTCAGTCAGAATGCCATCAGCAGGATCAGCCCTGATGCCTGGGAGTTCTGCCAGAAACTCAGTGAGCTGTGAGTAGCCTGCTATTCTCCTCAGGTTTGAGAGCAGGAATCATGCCAGAGCATGAGCTTCTTACCACTGATCTGTGAAATTTTCATAACAGAGTTTCCAAGGTGACAGCTTTTTTCTTTTTTGTTCACATGCAACCTAGGCATAGTTTTCTTGTGAGAAGTTGAAGCTAGCTTCAACTTCAGCAACTGCTGTTTCAGTTCTGTGGCACAGGGGCTAAAGCAATGGTGGTGATTTTCAAATAAAAAGATTTTAATTACTAGGATTAGAAATAATGTTTATCTGAGTATTATTAAGAAGGAGGAGTTTTAAAATAAGGATTATTGTGGTAATATATATTACCTGTTTTGTTTTTTCCTACAAATCACTGCTTTGAATTAGAAAATAAAAGCTATTGTTGATTTTTTGTTGTTGTTGTTCGTTTTCTCTTTACAGGGACCTAACGTACAATCACTTATCGAGGTTGGATGATTCAAGCTTCCTGGGCCTAAGCTTGCTAAATACATTGCACATTGGGAATAACAGAGTCAACTACATTGCTGATTGTGCCTTCCGGGGGCTTTCCAGCTTGAAGACTTTGTAAGTTACACATTTTGCAAGTTACACATTTTGCTCTCTGTGTATGAAGCTGATTGGTTCCTAAGCATACCTACTTTTCTCCAAGCAGATTTCCTTTGTTGTGAAGGAAATGTGTACAGCCTCAGAAGAAGTGTCTTAATCTTTCCCAGATCAGTTTGATTAAAATCAGTCATTTCATCCATATGTGCTTCTTAGAGGGATTAGAAGAAACAGTGATCAGATTGGTGAGATGATTACAGTTAGCCTTCTCAGGATCTCCAGGAAGTTGGTAACTGCTCAAGAGGCAAACAATTTTAAATCCACTAATTTTTTCTTCGTAAAAACGCAGATTAAAAATTACCCAGAGCACGAAAGATATATAAAGGGCAGCAAAGGAAGATGCCTGTTTGTGAGACCAGTTCTATCCAGACTTGATCTCTGTCCCAAGAGAAGGAAGAGAGAGTGGGATTAATTGACCTTTGAAAAACCTCTCAAATATTCATTTGAATGTTGTGCAATGGGCTCTGGGTTTTTGCTCTGTCAGAAACTTTTGCTCTGTACACTATTTGAAGCATTACATAATTGAAAAGTATGTTGTATGCTTTGGCAACCTGCTCCTTGTGTGGTTGGAACGGTGGTTTTAAAGTTCACCGTATTTTTCAGGCTATTCAAGTCTTTCAGAATTTAGTCATCTTGATAGAGGAGTTCATAGGACCAGAGTCAACTATCCTAATTTCAGGCAAAAGTGTAAAATGTTGTTGAGGGAGGAGGTCAGAAGTATGTTGAGGAGAAAAAGAGTTTTCTATTGTTTTGAAAGGGACAGAGATGATATGGGGAGTTATGAGGGATTTATTAGAAATTACATGATCTTTGCTTTCTAAGCATGTCTCTAATAGGGAATGCTTCCTTGGTGGCACAGTGGTTTAGAATCCACCTGCCAATGCAGGAGACACTGGCTTGATCCCTTATCCGGGCAGATTTCACATGCCACAGAGCAACTAAACCCATGAGCCACAACAACTGGCCCCTTACTCTAGAGCCCAAGGGCCACAACTGCTGAAGCCCACACACCCTAGAGAAAGCCCAGACACAGCAGTGAAGACCTACCCAGTGCAACTGTAAATTAATTAATTACATAAATAAAAAACCCAATCTCATCTGGGCCACTTTGATTTAAAAAAAAAAAAAAAAAGGCCTGTATCTTTTGTTACATATCTGGTACCAGTTTCAGTATCTTTCCTTTTTAACTAGAGATCTGAAGAATAATGAAATTTCTTGGACCATTGAGGACATGAATGGTGCTTTCTCTGGGCTTGACAAACTGAAGCGCCTGTGAGTATGATTTGCTTCATAATTTGTGTCACTCTTTGACCCAAACATTTTGTTTTTTGTTTTTGGCCATGCTACATGGCTTGAGGGATCTTAGTTCTCCAACCAGGAATTGAACCCGGGGTCACAGCATTTGAAGCCCTGAGTCCAACCACTGGACCACCAGGGTGTTCCCTAAACATTTTATCTTAATCAGACTCAGTTCCACATAAAAGTTGACATCTTTAAAGAGTTGTGAAAAAAGGTGCTTAATCTGGTTGATACCTTTTATCATTTCCCCAAATGACTGCTGTTATACAGGAAGTATATTAATTAGGTTTTCTTCCTTGATTATAGTGCTTTTACTCTGAAACTGGGTTATTGCAGCTGATTTTAATATCCAGATAAGAATTTTCAATTGTCTTGAGAGCTTAGACTCTTGGGATTACTGTTGTGTAAAGGTTAGTGCACTTACTAACTTCAGAATTTGAAATGTCACAGGAATGTTTAAACGAGGTGATCCAGTGACCATTGATCATTGGTGGGTTATCAGTGGATTCCAAGCAGTACAGGATAAAAACATGTTTCTATTTGGCCACAAAATGGCCTTGCAGATGGGCAAATTCTGTGTTTTAAATGAGTAACTTTCAAATTGACATCCATTTAGTTCTAAACTTCTGTGAGTAATGAAGGTATCCATGGAGTGGGTGGGTAAGGAGACAGTCTCCACTGTTACCTGCTTTATTAGTGTTCTGAGACATTTTACTTGGAATAGGTTTCTGCCTCTTTAAAAAAAATCACTGGTTTACCCATCAGAGTAATTTTTGAATACCTATTTTTGCTGGGTTCTCTGTCAAATGCTTTGCAACCATGCTGAACTGAAATCAGTATCATGGATATGTTTTTTAAGGATGTATTTTTTAATTGAAGAAAACAGAATATTCACAAATGGTTTAAAGAGCAGTTCTTTTCATGAGAATTGCACTCCAAAATGGCTTTTTACTAACTGTTCTATTATAACTTTTTTTTTTTTTTTTTTTTTTAAAGAATACTCCAGGGAAACCGGATTCGATCCATTACCAAAAAAGCCTTCACTGGTTTGGATGCATTAGAACATCTGTGAGTAGCAGGAGTTTAGTTACCTTAAAAGACAGTCTGCAATGGTTATCGCCTTATTTGTCATGGAAGATAACACAAACTAGAATGTAATTTTGTTGGTATCCTCTCATATAAAATGTACACATCTATCCATCCTTTGTCTATCTACCTACTTACTTGTCTGTCTATACCTGTATGAAAGTGTAAGTGCACAGATACATGTTTCTTTTGCATTTAAGGGTGTTTCTTTCCATCATTTTGGGGTTTTCTTTAGTTATGTTTCTCAAGCAGTGGCATATTTAATTTTTTTTAAAAAACTACTATTTCTTACGTACCCACTGCACATCAAGCATTATGTCAGGTATTTATATTTTTCAATCCTCACGAGAAAACTATTTAACAGCTATTGTTATTTCAATTTTTAAGTTAAGACATGGAGGTTCTAAGAGTTCCTTCCTTAAATTGAAGAGTTAAGAGGGTTACTTGCAAGATCAATAAAGACGATTCCCAGCCCCCCAACCCCAGTTCCTGCCCGTGACTGGAGAGTTGTAACACTACTTGGAGAACTTTTGTTTGTTGTTGCTGTTGTTTAATTATAAAAAGCATGCAGCCTGTTTTTCCTTCTTTTATTCTTTCTCATTCTCTTTTGCTACTGACCTCTAAGTTAGCAGCTGGCAGGAGCTGGGCTCAAACCAGGGCAGCCTCTCCCATCATAGCAGCTGTCTCCTTCACAACCTCTGCCTGCCCGGGAGCTGGAGGCACACATTTCTGAAATGACAGTTAGGGACACAGATGTTTTCAGGTACAAAGAGCGGAAGCTAGCCAGCTTCAGTGGGAGTCAACACCTGCAGGAGTACAGAGCGCCAGCTTCTGATAACCATGGGTGAATGTATGTATTGATATGTACAGTGGGAGTCTGGAGCAGTATACAGTGTGTCCAGCCTGACTTGTAATGTTTATAGCCGAAGGTTTTATTATCTATTAACCTGGACAGTAGAAGTTATTTAAAATACACAATTGGTTTGTACCGTCACTGGTGCTGTGTGCATAGTTATTATCTGCACCACTTTCTTGTCATCTTCCCCTTGAGCCCTGGGTTGCAGAAAGCTCTGGACGGCCAGCCATGGCAGCAGTACCGCAGTCCGGGTTACAGTGGGGTGACTGTGCAGAGCAAAATTTGGAAGGGCGGGCCAGTATTGCTGGGCTTCCTGAAACAAGTTATTTTCAAAGGGAAACTAGCCAAAAGGGTTTGTCATCTGAGCCTTGCACTTTTGGGAAAGTGAAATTAGTGGATCCGTGGAGCATTAACTTCTCCTTCAGTTTCCTAAACCTTCATAACTCTGCCAGCGTCTTTCTTTGCCCACGTTTGGGACCTTGATTCTGTCTTCTCTTGCCCCTCATCTCATTCAGAATCCCCTTTGTCCACTCTGAATCCTGTAAAAGAAAACAGAGTAGTACAGGCGGGGAGGACTTTAATTCAGACTGCTTGTTAGCACCAGTGGGAAAAAAAATCAGCCCAGAATATTCTCTCATTTTATGAACGTCCTGCCTGAAGTGGTTGTTGGTTTGTTTGTTTGTTCTAGTAAGTACCTCTTGTCTGAACACCTACCTGTCTCCCCATTAGTAAGTTGTATGTATCAGGAGAGGCTAGTGACTAAGAACGTCCGTTTTGAAATTGAAAATAATTGAGTTCAAATCTTATCTGCCCCTTTCATGCCGAGCCAAGGTGGTTATACCATCTTCTTTTTTGTGTTGCTGTGAGGAATAAAATGTAATAATGTGTAAACAAAAATCACTTAACGTGGTTGCATGTCATAGAAGATATTCTATACGTGATGGTTTTTTTAAAAGCATAATTATGAGGAATTTTAAATGTGTATTTAAGTTTCTAAAGTTTACTAATTTGAATAATGAGAAATACAAGAAAATAACACGGCAGAACAGGTTAGGCCCTTAAGAGTCAAAAAATCTGTATATGGTGATATAAAATCTCTCTCACCCTAACGGAATCTGCCTCTGAATCAGATATCCTTGTTCTTGAACACAAGCCTCCTGATGAGTCCTCGGATCACCCTATCTGTGCATTTCAGCACATAGAGTATTTGGGGGGTGGGTTGGGGGTAGGCAGCATGGGCCCAGCCTGTGCCTGCAGGCACACAGCGACTGTAATTTCCTCTCATGTATTTGATTTGGTGGCTTTTTCAGAGACCTGAGTGACAACGCAATCATGTCATTACAAGGCAATGCTTTTTCACAAATGAAGAAGCTTCAACAACTGTAAGCATTTCTTTTCTTTCCAAGAGTTTTCACGTAAAGCATTGAGGGGCCGACTGTCAAGGGATGGGGCATCCTGGATTATGTATCTGTAGAAAGCATGTGGCACGTTCATCACATTACTTAACTTTTATTACCAGAAAGCAGGAGGAGTGGGGTTTTTGTTCCATTTGTTGCAAAGAGGAGTTTCTTTTTCTCAGATACGCGATTTAAATTTGTGAGACCCAGTATAGTGCAATGCCTCATCATCGTAACCAGTTGTCAGTACTGAGATATTTTCAGCGTTGCTATACTTCTGTCTCTCCCATCAATAAGAACAGCACCACCACCAACAACAAAATAGTGCTAGTTCCCTGCCTTGCATTTTAAGATGCACTATAGAATATTTATTCCATGGGATGTGTGTATTTGGTTTCTCCATTCAATGCTTTGTTAATATTTACTTGAATTTAGTTTACTTGTAGAAATCTGCATTTCATACAAAACAGATTGAATGTAATTACTCTACTCAGGCACTTAAATACATCAAGCCTTTTGTGCGATTGCCAACTGAAATGGCTCCCACAGTGGGTGGCGGAAAACAACTTTCAGAGCTTCGTAAATGCCAGTTGTGCCCATCCTCAGCTGTTGAAGGGAAGAAGTATTTTTGCTGTTAGTCCAGATGGCTTTGTGTGTGGTGAGTGGAACTGTGGTCTTTGCCTTTTATTCATTTTTCTTTTTTTTCCTCCCATTTGTCCAAAGAATGGATTTGCATAAATTTATATACCCTAAATGAGCTCTTATTTCTGCTGAGGTAGATGAGAATGGATCTGTAGTTTGCTGATGATTGCAGTTTTTATTTTTTTTCTGTAATTTCTTCCTCTTTGTGTTGGCATCAGGGTGGTCTGGTGGAAAGAGAGTGATGTTATCTTGAGAGAATTGGAGGATAGCAGCAACCCTACTACGTAATTGCAGGTCCCTAAATCTCAGTCTTCTAATCTGTGAAATGGGAATACTGCTGTCTGCCCTCCCCAGATCCAGGGGTTATTGAGAGGTTCTCTTGAGTTCAGTGAAGAGACTGACTTGAATCTTGTGCAGATGTTTACAGGGAATAGAAAGAGACAATTATTAGCTAGTGATTTATAGACTACTAAAAATTTTATTGTCATTGTTCAGCCGCTAAGTCGAGTCCAACTCTTTGCAACCCCATGGACTACAGTATATCAGGCTCCTCTGTCCTCACCTGTCTCCCAGAGATTGCTCAGATTCATGTCCATTGAGTCACTGTTGCTATCTAAAATTTTACTGTTGGTGAGTAAAACATTACAAGTAACAGAAGGTTTGAGTTTATTATAAATAAATTTAAGGTCCATTGTTTTATTACACATCTAAGCCTCTTAGCATAGATGTCTGCTTACCCAATTTCAGAGAGCTAGTTAGCAGATCTGGCTCAGATACCCAGGTTTCCATCTCTCTGGTGCAGTCTCCTGTTTACTGCATTCAGTTCAGTTCAGTTCAGTCGCTCAGTCGTGTCCAACTCTTTGCGACCCCATGAATCGCAGCACCCCCGGCCTCCCTGTCCATCACCAACTCCTGGAATTCACTCAGACTCAGGTCCATCGAGTCAGTGATGCCATCCAGCCATCTCATCCTCTGTCGTCCCCTTCTCCTCCTTCCTCCAATCCCTCCCAGCATCAGAGTCTTTTCCAATGAGTCAACTCATTTGCCTTTAAATTTTATTTAAAACTGCTTTGCCTACAATTGTTTAGTTAACTACAAGAAAAACTTTTTTTTTTTGCATTGCTTCATTAAGTGGTGCCAACAGTTTCTGCAAATAAAATATCTGATGTAGCTTTTGGATCTAAATAAGCATTTGGCATTCGTTTGTAAGGGCCTAAGCTATTCCTTTTCCGTGGTCTTTATTTCTGAGTTCTCTAGTCTCAAGATACAACTGTTACTTTGAGAAATACATAGGTGTAGGTGTGTGTTTTTGTGTGTGTCACATCCATGGATTTTTCACTCCCTCCATTGTGAATCTGAACCTTGATTTACCAGATGAGAATTCTAGAACAGTCCTACAGAAAAAGAAACCATCCTGGTTACAACATGCAGGTGTGGCATTGGAAATTAGCTGCATTGGAGTTGTCAAAGGGTTCTCCATACCCTGTTCATACACACACATACACACACACACACACACACACATGCGTGCATCATTTTTTCAGTGCACCCAAATAATATATTTGGTTGATTTAAGATGCTTCCTTCTGGGTGTGGACCATCTCTGAGAAACTGAAGTTCAGAAAGGTAACTTTTCCAAAAAGTAACAGAACTAAATATAACTGTTTGTAATGACAGAGCTGCTTATCTGTAATTCTAATGTAGCTCTGACAGTGCAGTGCAGCGGCCTGATGGACTGTCCACCCTAAACTCCAGGCTGGAACCAGGGGCCCACAGAGAGCTTGAGGGATGCTTTGTCTTTCACTGCAGGTTTGTTTTCTCCTGCTCTACCTAAAAATGACTGCTCTTTGGGTTTCCTCGTGGCTCAGATGGTAAAGAATTTGCCAGCAATGCAGGAGACCCAGGCTCTATCCCTGGGTCAGGAAGATCCCCTGGAGAAAGGACTGGCTGCCCACTTCAGTATTCTTTCCTGGAGAATTCCATGAACAGAGGAGCCTGGCAGGCTGCAGTCCATGGAGTCTCAAAGAGTTGGACACGACTGAGTGACTAACACTTAATAAGAGTTCTAGTTTTGGTAAATGGAATGTTTATTGCTGTCTTTAGTGATACGGATTATCATAATTGAAATTAGATTTCTTATTTTTTTGCTTCTTATTTGTGGAGAACATGGGGGAAAATGCAGTTCCTGATAGTGGCATTTAAAGGTGATCCATGAGCCTGAACGTGTCTTAACCAATTTCTTCTTGTATTTCTGCAAGAAAAAAAAAAAGAAGACAGGAGGTCTGGAGTAAACTGTATTCCAAAATATCAGTCTCCTCTCAGTTGGTGATGTGTAAATAGGTCTCAGTCTCTATTTGGAATGAATGAATGACTTTATACACTCTCTCCCAGCCTGTTGTTTCAACACTGGGACTGCTAGTCCATCTGTGAAACATACACAAAGTGTAAAACCTAAGCCACTGTTTGTTTTGAGTTTCTTGGTGTTCCAATCTGAGTAGCATTTGGACTCTCAAGCTTTAAAGCTGTTTTGTTTCTTCCTCTCCATTTTGAACAGATGATTTTCCTAAACCCCAGATCACGGTTCAGCCAGAAACGCAGTCGGCGATAAAAGGTTCCAATTTGAGTTTTATCTGCTCGGCTGCCAGCAGCAGTGACTCCCCAATGACTTTCGCTTGGAAAAAAGACAATGAACTACTGCACGATGCTGAAATGGAAAATTATGCACACCTCCGGGCCCAAGGTGGCGAGGTGATGGAGTATACCACCATTCTTCGACTCCGTAACGTGGAATTTACCAGTGAAGGGAAATACCAGTGTGTCATCTCCAATCACTTCGGTTCATCCTACTCTGTCAAAGCCAAGCTCACAGTAAATAGTATGTGATCTGACTTTTCCTCTTGCATTTAAAGATACGTTTTTATGAAACAGAAAGTACCTGGTCTCTTCTCTTTCTCTTATTGCCAACCCTGTCCTCTGCTCTCAGAGTCCTCCACCTAAACCCTGCCTTTCCCTACCTCTCAACTCCACATTATTAATATTCTTGGTATGTGTGCCTGAGCTAGCTGTTCTTGTATTGAAGACCCCATGCTTATAACCCAGATAAACCATACACTTTTTGTTCTTTGAGAGTTCGTGGTGTGCTTGATCTGATGAGGAAGACCATGAAGAACAGAGTTAAAGGATATCACCTTTTTCTAAAACTCAGATATAGTTGATTTATAGTTTTGTGTTAGTTTCAGGTATGCAATAAAGTGATTCAGTTATATGTATATTTTTTCAAATTATTTTCCATTATAGGTTATTACACGATATTGAATATAGTTCCCTGTGTTTTATGGGAAATCCTAGATGCTTATCTGTTTTATGCTGTTGGTATCTGTTAATCCCATTCTCCTAGTTTATCTCTCAGCCCCTTTCCCCTTTGGTAACCATAAGTTTGTTTTCTGTGTTTGTGAGTCTGTTTGTTTTATATACGTGGATTAATTTGTGTTATTTGTTTAGGTTCCAGATATAGGTGATATAGTCTTTGTCTGTCTGACTGACTTCACTAGTATGAGAATTTCTAGGTCCCCGCCCATGTTGCTGCAAATGACATTATTTCATTCTTTTTTAATGACTCCTAGTCCGTTGTATGTATATACCACATCTTCTTAAATCATCTGCTGAAGGGTACTTGGCTTGTTTCTATGTCTTTGTTATTGTAAATAGCACTGCTGTGAACATTGGAGTACATGTATCTTTTAGAATTCGAATTTTCGTCTTTTCTAGACATGTGCCCAAGGAGTGGAATTTCTGGGTCGTCATAAGGTCACCGTGTTTTTAGTTTTTTAAGAAACCTCCATACTGTTTTCTGTAGTGACTGCACCAGTTTACATTCCCATCAACAGAACACACCACCTTTAGCTTAGAGATCTCGGTTTGAGTCCTGCCTCTCCTGCTGTCAGCTGTGGGACTTCAGCAAGTTGCTTAACCTCTCTGTATCTCCATTTCTACATCTTTCAAATAGGAATAATAGTACCTACCTTATAGAGGTATACTTGTGAAATAAACTGATTTGTGTAAAGGACTCAGCAGAATGCCTGGAATAGAGTAAGTGCTCAGTAGATGCAGTAAGCAATTAGCTGCTGCTGCTGAGATGTCTCAGCCTGTGCTTTGTGTGGCAAGTAGACAGTTTTGAAGTTTATCATTTCATTGTTTTTATTGTCCATAGTAGAAGATATGGCTCATTGATGTGTTCATTCCACAAATAACTGCTGAGGCCTGACACATAGAACAGAAAATTGTAGGGTAAAATGCATGTCTAAAGTCATAGAATGTTAGAGCCAGGAGGAACTTTAAAAAAAAATAAAGAGTGGCTAGGGTACAGACAGATGAACTGATTTGCCTAAGGTCTCATAGATAATTATTAAGGAAACTAAGTGGCTGGAAAATAGCAGAAAGACCATCAGTGTGAAGCTCAGGTGACCTGTTTCATCCTGACTCGGTCATTTCTGTACCTGTGTAACCTTGAGGAGCTTCTTGATCACTCCATCTCTTGCAGTTGGAAACAACCCCTGTCTCACTATGTCAGGGACATTTGCAAGTATCCCAAAAAAGCGGGGGCTGAGGGGGGGATGAAAATGAACCCCCTAACTCCAGAATGCTAATGCCCCCATGTTGTATTTCTTATTTCAGTGCTTCCTTCGTTCACCAAAACCCCCATGGACCTCACCATCCGTGCCGGGGCCATGGCCCGCTTGGAGTGCGCTGCGCTGGGACACCCAGCCCCTCAGATAGCCTGGCAGAAAGACGGGGGTACGGACTTCCCGGCCGCGAGGGAGAGACGCATGCACGTGATGCCTGAGGATGATGTGTTCTTCATTGTGGATGTGAAGATAGAGGACATCGGGGTGTACAGCTGCACCGCCCAAAACAGTGCCGGCAGCATTTCCGCAAATGCAACTCTGACTGTCCTCGGTGAGTGGATGCTTTCAGATTCTGTGATGCATATTAGTCCTTAGGATACCAGCTCACCCAAAGGCCCTAAGAAGTGCCAGAACTCGGAACGGGGAGGGCTGATCTGTAGGACAGTGCCCTTTCCTGGAGGCGACACTGGCTTCTCAGAAGCTTTCAGGTCGGGGAATACATCACACCTTCAGACCTGTGGGCAGTGAGATGAATCTGCCCCCTCCCTTCTGAGGAGGGAGAAGAGTAATGCTTTGATGCTCTCCCTTTTTTCTGGAATTACCTTTCTCTACTCTTTCCATTATACAATCTGTACTTAAAGTCTTAACAGTTTAAAGAATATAAAAAAAAAAAATAAGTATCTGAATAAATTCAGAGGGGCCTCTTTTCCTCAGCCTCCCATACCACTCTGGAAATGAGTTCATCCTTTATCATTTACTTTGTTGTTCTTCAGTCACTCAGTTGTGTCCAGCTCTTTGCAACCCCATGGGCTGCAGCACGTCAGTCTTCCCTGTCCTTCCCCATCTCCTGGAGTTTGCTCAAACTCATGTCCATTGAGTTGATGATGCCATCCAACCATCTCATCTTCTGTCTTCCCCATGTCTTCATGCTCTCAATCTTTCCCAGCATCAGGATCATTTACCTAAATAGATGCCTTCTAAAAATGTGAGCATGTTAATCATATATGTATATCTTTGAAAGAGTAAATCAGGGTAAACCTTATGAACACCAAATAATAAAAGTAAATTATTTTCAGAATTTTAATACAGGTGGGGACATCTAGCACTAGAAAGTTTCCCTTTAAAAATTTAAACATTCTGATGTTTTTCATCCATCAACACACCCTTGTGCTTAATATTATTTTTATGCATTTTCTATTTCTAAAATATGTCTAAAATGTTTTGCTTTGCCTGACTTCCATCATTCCCCAACCTTGCCAAGAATGAGGGAGACTAAGTGAGAAACAGTAAATATTATCCTTAACTGGTGTTATAAGGAGATGACAGCCAAGTGATGAAATGAAAGCCCAGATGTCATCCATGTTCAAGGTTTTAAAGAGGCATGGGCGTGAAGCTGTGGGAGAATCCAGTTTCAGCTCCCCTTTGAATAAATCGAAGCACGAGGTCTTATGCTGTGTAAACCCTAACTTCATGTCAGAGATTAAAAGCCTAACTTGTCATTTCAGAGACACCGTCGTTCTTGCGGCCCCTGTTGGATCGAACTGTAACCAAGGGGGAAACGGCTGTCCTGCAGTGCATTGCAGGGGGGAGCCCTCCCCCCAGGCTGAACTGGACCAAGGATGACAGCCCCTTGGTGGTCACCGAAAGACACTTCTTCGCAGCAGGCAACCAGCTGCTAATCATTGTGGACTCTGACATCAGCGATGCCGGGAAGTACACGTGTGAAATGTCTAACACCTTAGGCACTGAGAGAGGCCACGTGCGCCTCAGCGTGATCCCCACCCCAACCTGCGACTCCCCTCAGATGACGGCCTCGTCCCTGGATGACGACGGCTGGGCCACTGTGGGCATCGTGATCATCGCGGTGGTTTGCTGCGTGGTGGGCACGTCACTCGTGTGGGTGGTCATCATCTACCACACACGGCGGAGGAACGAAGACTGCAGCATCACCAACACAGGTGTGTCCACAGAAGCCTGGCACGGGGCGCAGGAGTCGTGTGTGTGTTTGTCCCGCCGAGATTTGCTTCTGAGTGTGTCTGTCGCAATCTGAGGCCACGTCACAAGGGTGACTCATTTGTTTCAAGCTGGGCAACTATGGTTAGCTAAAAATAACACCCCGGCCCAGAATAAAGCTGATGGCTAAAGATGAGTGCTTTTTGTCGGAACTTCATCAGAACAGCATGTGGGCTGTGAAAGCCCATGCAGAGCTTCGGGTAGCGCACACCCTCAGATGCTGGTGGAGGGCCAGAAACAGCCTTCAGTCATGAGGCTTACCCTCGGCCATTGTCTTGGCCCTTGCCAGCACATGTGCATGTGTGTGTGTGCAGGCATCTAGGATAAAGGGACTTTGATTGTATAGGCAAACTCTTGTATCACTGAATAATACAAAGTCAGGAATATGGCAGAAATCAAGCTTAGATAGTATCTAAAATACTGTCTCATGAAAATTATTTTTATCTTTGTAAGCATTTGTTGTCTTTGAAAGTTGGGAGGAGTGGGACTTCCCTGGTGGTCGAGAGGTTAAGAATCCATCTTCCAGTGCAGGGGGCTCAGGTTCGATTCCTGGTCAGGGAACTGAGATCCCCACATGGCGCAGGGCCACTAAGCCCATGTGCCACAACTAGGGAAGCTTGGACAATGCACCGAAGAGCCTGTGCACTGCAGCGAAAACCCAGTGCAGACAAAAATTTAAAAAAATAAAATAGAAGTAAATTTGAGAGGAGGATCCCACAGCCCACAAAGCAGAAAATCAGCTGAGGTGCCCCAGAGCAGCAGAGCCCTGGTGTGCTGTCCATCAAGACGGTTTTGCAAGGGTAGATTGATTTGATTTAAACAGAAAACAAAACAAAAGCTTATATACCATTCATCGGGGGAGCCTGTGTGGCAGTTGTGACCATTCTTGGTTCATAGAACACTGTTGTTGATTACAGATGAGACCAACTTGCCAGCTGATATCCCGAGTTATTTGTCATCTCAGGGAACATTAGCGGACAGACAGGACGGGTACATCTCCTCAGAAAATGGAAGCCACCACCAGTTCGTCACTTCTTCTGGAGGCGGATTTTTCTTACCACAGCACGATAGTAATGGTACGTGTTTAAAACGGAACATGGGCTATTGGCATTTTGAAATAACCCTTTGGAAAGTTCAAATATGATGTTAATTTCCACAGGGAATTGATAGACTCATATATTTAGGACCTGGCCCAAAATCACTAGCAAAGCTGATATTAAATAGTTCTAAGCCTTTCTTTTAAATACTAGAAAAATCTTTGTTTCTAGCAATAAAAGAAGACAAGTAGCTTAGGTAAAATTTAATTCCTCCATGCGATGTAGTATTTCCTTTATGTTGTAAATGTTCTTTGGCCCTGAATGTTCTTCTTACTTCAGTGACACTAACTGGTGTCATGCATGGTCTCAAAAGTCAAATGATTTAAAATCATTCTGTTAGAGACTTATAATTCTGACTCTCACTTTAAGAACTGTATAAAGAATTGTAATGGAGGGTGCATAATATAAGAGCATCAGCTTGGTTCAAGGCCCACTTCAGACACTTACTCCCTGTGTATCCTTGGGCAATTATAATTCTTCCCTATTAGGTTGTTGTGAACACTAGATAAAATGATAGTATATGGTGCTTGGCACATATTAAGTGCTTAGTAGAAGCTATTGACATTTTAGCATCTTTTCTCACAAGTGTTGATTGAGTATATGCTCTGTGGTGGACTCCATAGTTCGGAGGGAAGAATGTTTCCAGTTTTACAGTTTAGTCAGCAGTGAGACAAAAAATTCAACAAATAATTGCAAAGAGCTTGACAAGGCAGTGATCGAGAGCATAGAGATAGAAGAGAAGATTGAAGCATAAAAGCAGTTGTTCTGATTAGACTCATTTGCTTGCAAAGAGCAGAAGCCCAAGCTCACTTGAATAGAGCCAGGTTTACTGAAAAGGGATTTTAAAAAGTAAAGGGACAGAACTGGCGCATGATAGTGCCGTGTCTGCTGGGTGCTGGGGCTGGAGGTCAGGCCTGTCTCAGAATAGAGACAGCCAGTGGTATGAAATCACATTCTACACATTTGCTTCTCGCTGAGACCACTCCCCACAAGGACTTCCCAGTTCCTGCTGCCCGGGTACATGGTCCATTGTGGCATCTCTCACCCTCATGATGTCTCTTGTCCTTCAGCTGCTGGGTCCCCTGCTAACCAGAATATCATTTCTGGGTTGCTTAGCGCAGAAAACTCATGATAGGTTTCTGTTTGTTTTTTTTCTTTTTGGCTGACTTCATCTTTGAGCCGGGCATTAAGAGGTCATTGGTTAAGTGCCAGTACCTCATCCTGGTCATCAGTGACTTTGTGGAGGAAGCAGGCAGCGCTGGTTTGGTGGCTCAAACCATCGCTGCTTCAGCCACAGTGTCCATGCATCGATCGGTTTCTCTTGGAAACCAGGGGGTGGGGTCACCGATGAGGTTAACACATCCAGTTCAATGGTTCATCAAGTTCTCTTCTAGTAAGATATCATAAACTTATTTAATCACTAATCTATAGGCATCATTAAATTTTGAAAAAACCCTTCTGTAAATTTCTGCAGTATTTCCTTTGTATAATATTCTGTCTGAACTTTTCATCTATAAATATGGAAACTCAAAAGTGAAGGGATGGCTGAATGGTAATTGAACTTACGGTTCAGTGATTAAGACGTGTTTTAAAGGGACATGCCACATTGACAACAGCAGTGAAGCCGATGTGGAAGCTGCCACAGACCCGTTCCTTTGTCCCTTTTTGGGACCCTCAGGCCCTGTGTATTTGAAGGGGAGCGTGTATGGCTCAGATCCTTTTGAAGCCTATCATACAGGTATGTAGTTTTCATTTCTTGAGTTCTGTTTCCTGGAGAGACCTCTAGAAGCATTAACTCTGTCTCCCGATATTGTCCCCATTTTTAAAAGGTTATGGTCCTGACCTGAGATCAGCTTTAATGGACCACTATGAGCCCAGTTACATAAAGAAGAAGGAATGCTACCCATGTCCTCATCCTTCAGAGGAATCCTGCGAGCAGAGCGTCAGTGATACAGGATGGCCTTCTCATGTGAAGAAGTTACTCAGCTCTTCTTATTCTCAACATGAAGGACCTGGAATGAACAACTTATGTCTGAACAAGTCTTCTGCAGATTTTAGTCCAAGTCCAGAGCCACCATCAGTTACTTTGAGTAATTCTTTCATGGGTAAGTTTATTAAATTATTAGATACCTTGACTCCAGACCCACATTGCAAGTTGCACGGGGGAGAGCCATGAGAGTTTTGAATGCCAGATGTGAAGAATAGTTTCTGGTGTGTATATGTATCTTTTTTAATGGTGCTGTTGTGACATCCTATTAATTAGTATCCTTGTTTCTAAAAGCAGAGGCAGACATGGGGATTTTACTTGATTAGGTATTTAATCCAACACTAAGCCTTAGGAACTTTCTGGGCAACTCTGTGTGTGGCATCGCCTTGAAGACAAGAGTTTTGGAAGTGACTGAGGATCGCAGTTTGTCAGTCATGTGGAAAACGTGGTTTTGGGCTACAGCAGCCTCTGGGGTGGAGTTGTGTGCACGGCATGACTGCGGTTTGGGATGTCTGCTGGCTTATAACTAAACCCACAGTCAGAGTGCAGACGGCGTCCTACCTGGCAACAGCCACTCGTCAGCCAGGCTGGGCTGCCTCCTACAGAGGAGGCTGTTGGAATCCTAAAGCCCACAGGGGTGGCCGTGGACACTGGCTGACACCGAGATTCATTTCTGAAGTTTTTAGTCTAGTGCATGAGGACGATTGAGTGGAAGAACTGAGATCATCTTTTTGCTGCATGGAAATGTGGAAAAATGAACCACAACTTCTAAAAAAAAAATTAGAATTTTTAAGGATTTTACCCAACTTTAAGAAATGTCATGTTTTCTCATGGTATCATTATTTATATTCCTTTTTTAAAAAATGAATAATAATTTTTATAGGGCCTAGGAGAGAATTTGCTACTGAGGAAGAAAGGGCAAGACATATGGGTTATTTTGAGAGAAGCTTTCTGTGCTGAGGCACAGTTTACTTGTACATGGTGGAGAATGGTGGGCTTTTAGTGAATACAGGATCTGGAACTTCTATTGGGGAACTTGCTGCTGATAATATTACTATAGGTCCTGAAAGTAGAAGAGAAGGGCTGCTTGTATTCAGTGGATGTATGTGTCAGAGGGGTGCACACGCCTTCAGCCCCACTCTATAAGGTCTCTGTCCATAGCACAAGAATATAGCCATCTACCTGAATCCCATAACATGGACTTGAAAGTTCCACCCATATTTACAGGGAAAGATGCCCCTTCATTTGAAATGCATTCTGTTGATTGCTCCAAAAGAGCCCTGTGCTCAAGGGGTTTCTTTTTTTCAGGAACATTTGGAAAGCCTCTGAGGAGACCTCACCTGGATGCCTTTTCAAGCTCTGGGCAGTCATCGGATTGTCAGCCAAGAGCCTTTCACTTGAAAGCTCGTTCTTCCCCGAACTTGGACTATGAGTCAGAGGAAGATGGGAAAGAAAGGACAGATTTTCAGCAAGAAAATCACACATGTACCCATAAACAGACCTTAGAAAGCCACAGGACTTCAAATTTTCAGTCTTTTGACTTGGACACATAAACTAATGAGACCAAGGACAAGTTCTAACATACTACCTCAAGTGGACTTTTATTTAAAAGAGAGAGAGAAGCCTATGTTTTTAAATGGAACTATGAATTTTAAAAGGATAAAATGTCTTATTTATACAGATAGACAAAAATTACAAAAAGGCATAAAAATTTTATACTGGGAGTATCTTTCATATAGGAATACCTTTACTATTTTATAACTTTGCTTTATGCAGAAAATATCTTAATGTAAATTAATGGTATAAATCCATGACTATTTTATGTATTTTTATAATGCCAGATTCCTTTTTATCGAAAATGAGTACTAAAGCATTTTAAACAATAACTGTCTTGTACGTTTTTTGAATAGAGGTCACTCCATTTTATTTTGCATGTTCTTAATAAAATGTCTCATTTTGATCCCAAACCCCATCTATCCAATAACAATCTTCATTGTTTTCAGCGCATTTTAGGCATAATTAGTTCATATTATCATGTCTCACATTGGTGGAAATTACATTCAGCACATTAAAATATGAGCAAGTGATCATTCTGCATACCTCCTGGGGTTGTTGTATTATAGACTCAAATCAAATTAGTGTATGTGAAAGCCCATTGTAAAATGAGAGGGAGCTACGAAGGTTTGAGGTATATGTATTGATTTCTTAACTCTACAAACAAAAAGATGTGTGGTTGCAGTCCAGTGTTATATAGTACAACCACCGTTGCTTAAATCACTGCTCAAGCCATGTTTCCTTAATTATCATAATACTTTATGTGGTCTAATGCTTTGTGCGTTTCCAGATAGTTTCACATACCCCATCCCTTTAATTATAACAAGACGGTGGTTTATTGCCCATTTCTATAGTTAAAATGTCTGTAGCAGATGTGGGGTTTCATCATCTGTTCCAGGTTGTAATGGGATGCTGGTGGAATTCTTTCCTGTTCTTACTGATTTTCTGCTGGACAAGCAGTTCTTACAGTAAAGGCACTCTTCAGCTATCCAGTAACACTGTTTAAGGATTAAAATACTTTTCTAATTTGGTCATCATGGCTCTATTTGTTAAAAACTCAGTATAGAATCTGTTACTTAAACATATACAATTATTATAAATACTTGTTTTAAGCAGTGTTTAGGTGAAAATGTTGCTATGTGACTGTCATATATACACACACATACAGAAAATTACACATTTCCAAAATTAAATAACGTAGTTTGAAGGAATTGAAACAAGCATTAAGTTTAATAATTTAGATGATCAAACTGTTTTTCCCCTTAGCAAATCTTAAGATTGGCATTGAAGAAGTTAATATAGTACATTAAACTTTATTTTTTTATTTTATTTTTTTATTTTATTTAACTTTACAATATTGTATTAGTTTTGCCATATATCAAAATGAATCTGCCCATCCTGAACCCTCCTCCTTCCTCCCTCCCCATACCATCCCTCTGGGTCCTGTTGAAGATGTGACTTTGTCATTGTCAGTTCTTTGAACTACATTTAAAAACACATATAAGAAAAGCAGATTCATCTCACAGGATATGTTGGGGGTGAAGTTTCCCTCTTTAGTGAGTTTTGTGTTTTGTTTTTTGTGAGCCAGAAGCCTGGAACCCAGACTGCAATAATATCTTCTCTCCTTTAATTTAGATAACAGAGTCCAAGACAGGAAGTTGATCCTTCCTGGGACAACCAGTGACTAAGAGCAGAAAGTGATTTCGTATGCTTTGGCTTTATCATATGGCCAAATTTTCAAAATCTTGTTAATTTGTCTTCATTATTACCAGATGTGATCCAAGCAGCGATAAGGGGTCTCCTCAAGGATTATGAACTTCTTTTAAAGGATTTAATTTTTCCGGACTTAAATGCAAAGGTTAAATCATTCACACTTGAAATTCAACAATTAGATTCACTCTCCATTCACATTTTTTTTTTTTTTTTTTTTTACTCTTCTTTCATGCTGCTAACTTAGGGATTATATATAATCAGTGGTCTGGAGAAACAGCAGAAGCTTAATTTCTCTTTGACATTTGCAAAAAAAATATATATATATGTATAATTTTGAGACTCCAGATTGAGTTAACAAAGTGAATCTAGCAGGTATTAAGATATCGTAAGAAAACACAGACTTCATTAGAGGATATATATAAATATCAAGTCACTTGGCTTATTTATGAGAGCGAATGCTTAAAATTTTCAGTTTAATCTTTCTGTGCTTTCTGATATAAGACTAATTCTTTTATAACACATCTCTGTAGATACTCTCACAACTTTAGTATATTTTACCTCAATTCCACCTTTGACACAAAATGAAAGGGCAGTTACTGGGTATAATCTTACCTGTTTTTTTAAGATATTGAGGGATAAATATTCCTTAATTGTGGTAGGCAACATTTTATAAATACTAAATTCCTGTGGAGCATCACCATCTATTGTCACAGTGTTCCTACAGAAAGAAACCAAAAGTTACTTCTCAGAATAAAGCCAATGGTAGGTACCCTTTGAAAAACTTGATAGAAAAAGGAGTGATTTGGTATTTGTACACACTTGAGGGGTTCTAGTCCTTTTGATTTAATGTGATAGGAGGTACTTTATAACCAACATTACAACAATAGATGAATTATCCTGGTATTTTTCAAAGAGAATGAGAACCAAATGTCATTGCAAAATGCCTGCTCTGTCTCCTGCTCTTGGAATATGCAGTGGATGAAGCACCCCAGACTTCCCTGTCCTACAGTATCTCCCAGTTTGCTCAAATTCATGTCCATTGAGTCGGTGATGCTATCTAACCATCATTCTCTGCCGCCCCCTTCTCCTTTGCCTTCAATTTTTTCCCAGCATCAGGGTCTTTTCCAATGAGTTGTCTTTTCACATAAGGTGATCAAAGTATTGGAGCTTCAGCTTCAGCATCAGTCCTTCCAATGGATATTCAGGGTTGATTTCCTTTAGGTTAGACTTGTTTGATCTTGCAGTGCAATGGACTCAGAAGAGTCTTCTCCAGCACCACAGTTAAGCATCAATTCTTCGGCGCTCAGCCTTTATGGTCCAACTCTCACATCCATACATGACTACTGGAAAAACCACAACAGCAAAGTGATGTCTCTGCTTTTTAATAACACTGTCTAAGTTTGTCACTAGGGTTTTCCTGGTAGCTCAGTCTGTAAAGAATTTGCCTGCAATGCAGGAGACCTGGTTTCAATCCCTGGATCAGGAACATCCCCTTGAGAAAAAAATGACAACCCACTCTAGTATTTTTGCCTGGAAAATGCTATGGAAAGAGGAGCCTGGCAGGCTACAGTCCATGGGGTCACAAGAGTTGGACTTGACTTAGCAACTAAACCACCACCAAGTTTGTCATAGCTTTCCTTCCAAGGAGCAAGCGTCTTTTAGTTTCATGGCCGCAGTCACTGTCAGCAGTGATTTTGGGAGCCCAAGAAAATAAAATCTGTCACTGCTTCCACTTTTTCCCCCTTCCCCTTGCCATGAAGTAATGGAACCAGATGCCATGATCTTAGTTTTTTTAATGTTTTAAATTTTTTGGAATGTATACATCTTATCAAATACATTCTTACTATTGCAAAAATTGCAAATTCTGTTTCCCATTTCTGTTCTATTTAGTATCAAGGATCTGAATTCTATATCCTGAATTTCATATCTTTCCATGCAATGATGTATGATACCTGTGAACACAGAAATTACAACTAATATTTATACGTAACTTTTTACTAGGATTTTTTAATTAAAGAATTTTGAGAATACATTTTAAAGTGTAATGTATACAATTTCATTATTGGATTTCTTCTCCAATTATTTTTCTCTTCTGTCTTTATTGGGCTTCGTGGTTGATTCTGGCTTTTAAAAAATAAGTTTACCTTTTCTCTTAAAGCATGTTTGAATATAACACCTACTGCTTTCATGAGAGTATTGTCATTGATTTGGTGGTGGTTTTATAGTATCTCTGCATATGGCTTTCCCTCCACTCATATCTTCTATCTGTATTTTTATGCAAATAATAGTACAGAGTCAAACAACATATAATAGATTTATGTATCCATATTTTCTAATGTATCATTTACAGCTCCATCTTCTTAAAAAATGTTTTTAATTGAAGTATAGTTAATTTTTTATTGGAGAAGGAAATGGCAACCCACTCCAGTGTTCTTGCCTGGAGAATCCCAGGGATGGGGAGCCTGGTGGGAGGCCGTCTTTGGGATCACACAGAGTCGGACACGACTGAAGCAACTTAGCAGCAGCATAGTTAATTTACAACATTGTGTTAGTTTCAAGTGTATAGCAGGTGATTTATTCATACATATGTTTATTTCATATTATTTTCCCATATATTCTTTTCCCATTATTATAAAATACTGAGTATAGTTTCCTGTGCTATATCATAGTTCCTTGTTGGTTATCTATAGTAGTGTGTATATATTAATCCCAAATTCCTAATTTATTCCTCCTCACCCCTGCATATAGCTTTATTTGGACCTATCTACAACTCAAAGAGTTGAAATTTGGTAACAATGCAGTATTAACTGTCAAACTTTTTTTTAACATCTTTAGCTGTATATTTTGCACAGGTGATATAAAATGATAAAAATGATCCTCGTCCTAATTACCCGTGGGACAGGAAGCAGATTCATAAATACATCCTTACAATTCAGTGTGTTAAATGCTGTTGAATGCTGTGGGTTAGCAGGACACCTGGCACAGGCACTGACTGTTTAATTCTAGATGAGCTACTGCAACACGTTACATGCAGTCTCAGCGCTACAGAACAAGCTGATTACCGGGTTTTTCCACCTGTGTCCCAGAACAACTGCAGATCCCATACTCTTTGTTCTTGTTTAATCATCAGTCATCATTCCTGTTGTCTCACACCTGAATTTTCTCAAGGCTGTGTATATCTTCCCTCTTATCCCATTGCCACAGCCAAGTTCAGACCCTTATCTGTCTCTTGCAGCAGTGTCCTCTTGTCCCTTGTCTCTCTCTTAGCCAATTCATTGTTTCACTGTTATCAGAAGTATTTTTCTAAAATAGATCTGAAAGCGTCACTTTCCTGTTTATAAACCTCTGATGGCTAAACTTTCAATCCTAGTCACAATGTATAAGACCTTTTACACATTGATCCCAGCCCACCTTTCAAACCGTGACTCCTCCCCACTCCCAATTTTTGTACAGTACCTACCTGTGACTAGCCCCCATGCCCCTCTGTGGCTTTATTTTGACATCTGTACAGCTCAGATTTGGAGTTTGGTAACAGTACAATTTAGACAATTATCAGTTGTCCTTGTGCATATTTTATCTTTGGTTCAGCAATTTTAAGTGGCTACTACACTAGGCTCTGTCTTAGATGCTTGAGCTGTATGTAACACCATTAAAACAAACTCTTCTCCCAAGAAGCTCCTAGACAGATGGCAAAATTACCACCTTGAAATGTTTTCTCTCTTATCTGGCAGAATCCAGCTCCTTTCCCAAACCAAGCATTTCCTTTCATCCCAAGCATAGCAACTTATTCCCTTAGGACTTTCTATGAACCATCCTGAGAAAAACCACAGGGAAGCTGTTAATTACAGAGCCAGCTGTGATGTCATTGTATGGGAAATACTAAGAACAGCTAACTTGTCTGTCAATAGGACATTTTCTAGGAAGAAAGGAAGGATCAGTGGATATTTTTCAAAAAAAATCACCAGGTATTTTGGTCTATCACTCAGCAGGAAAATCAACTTACATTCAATCTACTAAAGGTCTACTGAACAGCTGTATTTTCACAATAAAAGATGATGTTGTTGTTCAGTCACTAAGTCATGTGCTATTCTTTGCGATCCCATAGACTGCAGCACATCAGGCTTCCCTCTGTCCTTCACTATCTCTTGGAGTTTGCTCAAATTCATGTCCATTGAGTCAGTGATGCCATCCAACCATCTCATCCTCTGTCATCCTCTTCTTTTGCCGTCAAGCTTTCCCAGCATTAGGGTCTTTTCCAGTGAGTCACGTCTTCACATCAGGTGGCCAAAGTATTAGAGCCAGATATTAATATAATAAAGATACTAATATAATCAGTTTATTAGTGGATGTTGCAGAGTCTGACACCACTTAGCAACTAAACAACAATTAGTGATTGTGATTTGCCTTTCTTATGACACAACTGATCACTACCCAAAAAACAGTAAAAATTAAAAGTGCTGTTGCCCACACAGCATAGTTCCTTTAAGTAGCCTTATAATTCACTTGTATTTCATGGATGCTAATATCTAAGAAACTCGACTCTGATTGTAGTAACAGCAGTATAGGAAAATAAAAACCATTAATCTGCAAAATCTCCTTGTGATCAAAAGTTAGAATTTTCTCCATAATATTTAAACTTTATATATTTATACCTTTACAGCTTTATAATTGACATTTTTTATTATCTGAAAACAACTCCTAGACGTCCACTGATATTCCTCATTAAAATGTAATTATTAAAACAGCTGAAACAATTGTTTTCAGATTTTATACATCAGGCATCACAGGGCAGTGATACCCAAGAAAAGGGAAACAAATGAGATGAGCCCTTGATACCAGGTGACCCCCATGTACCAAGTTGTAGCACAGGGAAGAGGAAAAAACTATCTTGAGTCAAGGAGGCAGAGCTGGGAGTCTGAGAAGGCCAGAGCCACTAGGGCACGACAAAAGAGAGAACTGCACAGATAGGCAATCCCAGAGATCTGTGGAGGGTCCCCCTTGAGTATTTGGTTGAATACCAATCAGAATCTGTATGTGAGGCAACCACCTATTACCAGGGAAAGAAGAACCGTCCGAAAGGATTAAAAGGAACAATTCCTGAAGCTCCCACAGGGGCAGTAGTTGTCCCCACTGACCAGAGTGGAAAATCTCATGGTTCAGTGGGCAGCAGGTTGAGTACTAAGGACATTGCATCAGGAGTGGGACACAATTAACCCTAGGCTGAAGACTGCTCTTGTTCAACCTAAAAATGCTTCAAGAGCAAGCCTTGAAAGGATCAACCTATTTCCAAGGAACTTTTGTGTCTTTTAAAACAAAGCTCAAGAATATTTACAGGAATTCAGAAATATATCCAGCACTGAACATGGTCAAATTCATGCTATTTGATATACAATAAAATCTTACCAGGCATACGAAGAAGCAGGAAAATATGACTCATTATAAGGTGGGAAATCCATGGCTTGAAGCATATCTAGAAATGACACATAATCATAATAGATAGGATGTTTCCTATCCCATCTATAAACAATATCTTACATTGCTATAGAAAAATGGACCCTTTTTACCAACTTAATGGTAATGGATACAAAAGAAGGAGGGGTTTTTTTTTCCCTTTTGAGAGGTCAGAAGTTTACCAGAGGAGGGCATATTTGAGCTGAGTCTAGAGGGGTAGGTGTGTGTATGTGTTCAGTCATGTCCAGATGTTTGCGATCCTGTGGACTTTAGCCCACTCTGCTCCTCTGACCATGGAATTTTCCAGGCAAGAATAAATGGAGTAGGTTAGAACTGGCAAAAGAGGGAAGGAAATTCAAGGCTCTGGACACTAACCAATATCAAAAAGAGGTGAAGGTATAAGGTTATTCAGGGACCAGTGAGAGGCCTCATGTTAAAGAGAATGTGATTTATGTGGGGGCCTAATGAGAGGTAGCTGAAAAGAGAAGTTGCCACCCCTCCATCTTGATCTGTTCATTCTCAACCTATAGTTACATGAGTCCTATTATAAAACAATATTCATCTTTCTTAACCTCACCTCTAGGTAGTCCTCTCTCCTATTTTCCCTCAAACTTCTCAAAATCAGAATTCCTGTTTGACTTGGGAGATAGGAATTTGCTTATATTTAATTGAATTTGCCTTTGCCGAGATCACCAATACCCCAACTTCCAAATTTGATATCTTCTTTACAGTCCTTATTGACCAGACCAATGCATTGTTGTATGCTTCTTCCTTTCTGAATCACTACATTCTTCTAGTTCTACATGTGTTTTGCTGATCAGTTTTTTTTGGTCTCTTTCACTGAATCTTCTCTCTTGACCAACTCCTTAAAAATCAGTGCTGGGCCGTATGGTAATTTTATTCCTAGTCTTTTAAGAAATCTCCATATTATTTTCCATAGTAACTGTACCAATAGACATACCCACCAACAGTGCAAGAGGGTTCCCTTTTCTCCACACCCGCTCCAGCATTTATTATTTGTAGATTTTGTGATGATAGCCATTCTGACCAGTGCAAGGTGATACCTCACTGTAGTTTTGATTTGCATTTCTCTAATAATAAGTGACGTTGAGCATCTTACTCTCTCCTCGTCACTCTTCACAGAACTTTGTACTGCATGGACTAAGTGTCTAGGAGATTCAAAATAAAAAAAAAAGGCTCCTGTTTAAAAGGAAATTTGTATGTATGGATGAGTCCCTTTGTTGTCCACCTAAAACTATCACAACATTGTCAATCAGATATATTCCAATATAAAATTTAAAGTGTGTTTTTTTTTAAAGGAAAAAAAAATTGCTACTCAGGCTTAACCTGATTGGAGGACCTAATGTCAATCTGTCTAGACTACACCAACTACATTTTTTATTTGCTTGGTGTATCTTGTCCATTTGAAGGCAAAAGGAGAAGAGGGCAGCAGAGGATGAGATTGTTAGATAGCATCACCAACTCAGTGGATATGAATTTGAGCAAACCTTGGGAGACAGAGAAGGACAGGGAAGCCTGGTGTGCTGCACTTCAGGGGTTCACAAAGAGGCAGACGCGACTAAGCAACTGAACAGAACACAAAGCACGGTTAACCAAGATACAGGCTGTGGGAAGTTTGGAGAGAGAAGGTAATGAGTTTTCTTTTATACTATTTGGTGGAACTTAACCAGAAAAACAAGTGAAAACTTCAAGAGGCTGTTCGAAAGACCATATAGCTCAGGAGAGTGAAGTTCAGTTCAGTCGCTCAGTCATGTCCAACTCTTTGCGACCCCATGGACTGCAGCCTGCTTGGCCTCCCAGTACATCACCAATTCCCAGAGTTTACTCAAACTCATGTCCATTGAGTCGGTGATGCCATCCAAGCATCTTATCCTCTGTCGTCCCCTTCTCCTCCTGCCCTCAATCTTTCCCAGTATCAGGGTCTTTTCCAATTAGTCAGTTTTTCACATCAAGTGCCAAAGTATTGGAGTTTCAGCTTCAGCATCAGTCGTTCCAATGAATATTCAGACTGATTTCCTTTAGGATGGACTGTTTTATCTCCTTGCAGTCCAAGGGATTCTCAAGAGTCTTCTCCAACAACATAGTTCAAAAGCATCAATTCTTTGGTGCTCAGCTTTCTTTATAGTCCAACTCTCACATCCATACATGACCACTGGAAAAACCATAGCTTTGACTACAAGGACCTTTGTTGGCAAAGTAATACTGTCTAGGTTGGTCATAACGTTTTTTCCAAGGAGCAAGCATCTTTTAATTTCATGGCTGCAATCACCATCTGCAGTGATTTTGGAGCCCCAAAAAATAGTCTGTCACTGTTTCCACTGTTTCCCCATCAATTTCACAGGAAGTGATGGGACCAAATGCCATGATAGTAGTATTCTGAATGTTGAGTTTTGAGCCAACTTTTTCACTCTCCTCTTTCACTTTCATCAAGAGGCTCTTTAGTTTCTCTTTACTTTCTTTCATAAGGGTGGTGTCATCTGCATATCTGAGGTTATTGATATTTCTCCCGGCAATCTTGATTCCAGCTTGTGCTTCTTCCAGCCCAGCATTTCTCATGATGTACTCTGCATAGAAGTTAAATAAGCAGGGTGACAATATACAGCCTTGACGTACTCCTTTCCCGACTTGGAACCAGTCTGTTGTTCCATGTCCAGTTCTAACTGTTGCTTCCTGACCTGCATACAAATTTCTCAAGAGGCAGGTCTGGTGGTCTGGTATTCCCATCTCTTTCAGAATTCTCCACAGTTTGTTGTGATCCACACAGTAAAAGGCTTTGGCATCGTCAATAAAACAGAAGTAGATGTTTTTCTGGAACCCTCTTGCTTTTTCGATGATCCAACAGATGTTGGCAATTTGATCTCTGGTTCCTCTGCCTTTTCTAAATCCAGCTTGAACATTTGGAATTTCACTGTTCACATACTGTTGAAGCCTGGCTTGGAGAATTTTGAGCATTACTTTACTAGCATGTGAGATGAGTGCAATTGTGCGGTAGTTTGAGCATTCTTTGGCATTGCCTTTCTTTGGGATTGGAATGAAAACACATTTTCCAGTCCTGTGGCCCCTGCTGAGTTTTCCAACCTTTCTGGCATATTAAGTGCAGCACTTTCACAGCATCATCTGTTAGGATTTGAAATAGCTGAACTGAAATTCCATCACCTCCACTAGCTTTGTTTGTAGTGATGCTTCCTAAGGCCCACTTGACTTCACATTCCAGGATGTCTGGTTCTAGGTGAGTGGTCATACCATCGTGATTATCTGGGTCATGAAGATCTTTTTTGTGTAGTTCTTCTGTGTATTCTTGCCACCTCTTCTTAATATCTTCTGCTTGTTAAGGCCATAGCATTTCTGTCCTTTATTGTGCCCATCTTTGCATGAAATTTTCCCTCGGTATCTCTGATTTTCTTGAAGAGATCTCTAGTATTTCCCATTCTGTTCTTTTCCTCTATTTCTTTGCACTGATCACTGAGGAAGGCTTTCTTATCTCTCCTTGCTATTCTTTAGAACTCTGCATTCAAAAGGGTATATCTTTCCTTTTCTCCTTTGCTTTTCACTTCTCTTCTTTTTTCAGCTATTTGTAAGGCCTCCTCAGACAACCATTTTGCTTTTTTTCATTTCTTTTTCTTGGGGATCATCTTGATCCATGTCTCCTGTACAATGTCACGAACCTCCATCCATAGTTCTTCAGGCACTCTGTCTACCAGATCTAATCCCTTGAGTCTATTTCTCACTTCTACTGTATAATCATAAGGATTTGATTTAGGTCATACCTGAATGGTTAATGGTTTTCCCTACTTTCTTCAATTTAAGTCTGAATTTTGCAATAAGGAGTTCATGATCTGAGCCACAGTCAGCTCCCGGTCTTGTTTTTGCTGACTCTGTAGAGCTTCTCGATCTTTGGTTGCAAAGAATATAATCAATCTGAAAAATGCTCCTAATTTAGAAGTGTGAATCATTATCACATGAGTTAGTCCCAGCCCTGAGAGGTGATGAGACCAAGAAAGCTAGTAGGGTGAGTAGATAAGACAGCCAAAATTATAGGGAACAAATTAATGAAGTGGAATTAGCAATGAAGCCTGGGAAGAGTTTTCAGAAAGATGAAAGAAAAATAAAGGAGAAAGAGGAGAACTAAAATGCATTAATTGCCAATATTCATTCATTTATTTAACAAGCATGTATTGACTAATTTTGTATGTCAAGCATTATTCTACTTGCAGGGAATATGAGGACAAACAAAATGAAAGTCGCTGCCCTCATTGAACTTAATGTGACGGACAGACAATAAGCAAAATAAGTTAAATATACAGTAGGTTACATAGTGAAAATACTAAAAAGAAAAATGAAGCAAATGTATTTAGCAGAATCAAGGATGGGGGTTAATATTTGTCATGGGGTGAGAATGAGAAGTCATTTCAGTCATGTCCAACTTTTTGCAACCCTATAGACTGTAGCCAGACAGGCTCCTCTGTCCATGGTATTTTCCAGGCAAGAATATTTGAGTGGATTGCCATGCCCTCCTCCAGGAGTCTTCCCAACCCAGGGATCTAATCTGCATATCTTACTTTTCCTGCATTGGCAGGCAGTTTCTTTACCATTAGCACCACCTGGGAAGCCCTTATATTGGGTGGCCGAAGAAAATTTACTATCATTTGAGTTGTCTTAAAAAGTGAGGGATCCAACCATGTTGATATCTTGGGTCAGAGCAGACCACTCAGAGCAGAAAGACTGAAAGTACAAAGGTGTTGAGGCAGGAGACTTTGAGGTGATGAGTAGGGATAGAGGGGCAAGGGAGAAAAGAGTAGGAGATGATGCTGGAGAGGTAACACATGGCTCAGATCACAGGGCCATTTCAAGGACTTTGGTCTTTTCTCAGTGGAGCAGGCAGAGACCTCAAAGAGCTTTGATCAGAGGAAAGCCTTCTGTGTTAACAGATTGCTCTCATGGCTGTGTTGATAATTGACTAAAGAGGGCATGTTGGAAGTAAACAGACTAATGATGTGACCATTTTATTAATCCAGACAAGATGTGATAGTCCTTTGGACTAAAGTTGTAGTGTGAAGGAAGTAAGGATAATACTGTTTATATATTGTGAATTTGGAGTCAACAGAATTACTGGTGGGTTGGATGTGACATGTAAGAGGAAAAAGGGGAAACAAAGATGACCATAAGGACTTTGGTCAAAACAACTGAGGGATGGAGTTTTCTTTTCTCAGCTGGGGAAGACTGTGGGAAGATCAGGCTAGAGACTATCAGCTGGGGCTTGTGTAGATCCATGAACTCTGAGTGACTAAGTGGAAATGTCAGGTTGGTAGTTGAAAATGAGTCTTGGACGAATTTACAAATTCAGAAGTCATTAACCTAGAGATAGCATTTAAAGGTTTTGGACCAAATCAATTCACGTAAGGAGTAAGCATAGACAGAGAGGAGGTCCAAGGCTGAGCTCTGGATTTCTCCAATAATGCGGTCTGGGAGATAAGAAGAATCCATATATGCCAATTAAGAAGAAACCAATAGTTAAGTAGGAGGAAAAGAGACAAAGACAGTGTCTTTGGAAGCCAAGCCCTCCCACCCCTCCAAAAGGGAGAATAGCTGACCATGTAAAATCTACTAACACAGATCAAGAAAGAGCAGGACTGAGAATTTATCATTGGATTTGGTAACATGGGGATCATTTGTAACCTTGACAGTAACTGTTCTGGTGGAGTCATATGTGTGAAAACTCGATTAGAGTAGATTCAAGAGAGAATGGAAAGAAAGAATTTAGACATAGAAAGCATAAATTATTATTCCAGGGTGTCCTTCTGTAACAGGAAGATAAATAGGGCAACTACTTCAAGAGAAAAGCCAGGAAGAGAGTTTTATTTGTTTGATTTTGTTTTATAAGATGGTTGATGTTGTCCCAGTACATTTTATGCTAATGAGAATTAAAAATTGCTAGTGGAGAATTAAAAATTGCTAATGCACAAAAGAGAGAGGGCGATAGAGAGAATCTCAGGATCAGAGTTCACTGGACCAGTGGGCAGCCTTAACAATGAGCATGGGTGACAGTTCTTGGCTGGTATCAGGAGGGAAGGTGGACCATGTGGACACTGATACTGGAAGGTGGGTACATGGTGGTGGAAGATAGTGGGAGTTCTCTTTTGATATCTTCTAACTTCTCAGTGAACAAGGAGTTGGCTGAGATTGAAATAAAGGAGGTGTTAGAGACCAGTTTGATCTCAGACAATACATGTATACCAATACAACACTTTTTAAGAACCTGAAGCGATGGCTTATAAACTGGATTCCGCTTGACCACATTTTAAAGCTTCATGAGTGAGAGGGTACACTAACTCTTTAAAGATGTAATTGTTGTATAATTAAATTAGTATTTTGTGACCAGTTTAGTACATATTGGTAAATGTGGTCAAATTATTTTTTTTATTTTTTAAATTATGAAAGTATGATAATACATTTACAGGAGACTTGGAAAATACAAAGCAAAGTTACATATAGTTCCACTATATATTAAAATTATTTTTATTTAGGTAAATTGAGATTTTTAGTTGGAGTTTCAGTATCAAACTCTCAAAAAAAATTTTTTTTCAAACTCTCAAAAATTAATAGAATGAGTAGACAGGAAATTAGAAAGATATAGTAGACCTGAAAAGCAGTATGAACAATGTGGTTCCATAATCAAATTATGTTTCCATAATCAAATCTCAACAACTTTCTGAGGGAAAATTTGGAAAGAAATGTATGGATGAAACCTACCTAATGTTTTAGTATTCACGTTCAATTTATTTTCAGGGAGGCCATATTTTTGGGAAAAAAATACTGATATGTTGGCCAGATTCACTGTTGAATGAGTTATAAGTGTGTGAAAGGGGTAAGAATAAGAGAGAAACTTTCTGTACAAATAAATTAGATTTAACCTCGTCAGTGACTTGTACTTATTTGTGGAACAAGCAATAAGACTATTACAGAAATAAAACAAGTATTCATAATTAAATGGGACATGTCAGTTTAGTGAAGTCCTAAATTCAGGAGTCAGACATCCCTTATCTAATTACCTAAGATGGAAATTAACATTTCCAAGCCTCAGTTTCCCTACATGTCATCTGGTGATAACACCTACTTTCTAGAGTTTCTGTGAAGGCTATAAATAATACAAAAGAATATGGTTCCAAGCACCTGGTTAAATAAAAATATCTACTATTATTATTCATTTTACTCTTACTATTATTGAACAACATTGAGCAGATAGGAAACCTGGCTTCATTTCTGCCAGTGAAAATCTTGGACAAATTCTCTGTTGTGGAAAGAAAGAAAAAACACCTGCTCTTATACTTATCTCACTCTGAAATTGTAGATGTAAATGAAAAACCCTATGTTTGAGACAGAGATTTGGGTTCTCCATTTGACCTGAAACTATACATTCCCTGGTGGCTCAGATGGTAAAAAACCTACCTGCAATGCAGGAGACCTGGGTTTGATCCCTGTGTTGGGAAGGTACCCTGGAGAAGGAAATGGCAACCCACTCCAGTATTCTTTCCTGGAGGATTCCATGGACAGAGAAGCCTGGTGGGCTACATAAAATCATGGGGTCGCAGAGTCGGACATAACTGAGCAACTAACACTTTATACTGAGTGTTTCTGGGAACTATCGTTTATTTCCTCACTTTTAAAATATGGTTTTTAAAATACTTAAGGGTTCAGGATGGGGAACACGTGTATACCTGTGGCAGATGCATGTTGATATATGGCAAAACCAATACAATATTGTAAAGTTAAAAAATAAAATATAAAAAACAAACAAAAATAAATAAAAAAATTAAATGTGTAAAGTATTTATCACAGAGATGTTGTGGAGATCAGGGAAATGACATATTTGAAAGCATTCAGACTATGGTGCCCTATATAAAGGGTGAGTGTAAAGGCCCAGGACCCACTGCCGAAAATGGATTCCATGTTCTTATTATGTTTAAACTGATACACTTTTAAAATTTTTTTGGTATGTGGGATCTTAGTTCCCTGACCAGGAATTGAACCTGTGCCCCCTTCTGTGGTCGCACAGGGTCTTAACCCCTGGACCAGAAGGGAAGTCCCTGAGCTAATATTTTTTTGAATGATTTTGAGGCAGATCCTTTCATTGCTCTTAGGGTCAGTTAAGGCATCCACTGGAGAACAGGACCCAGGGTTGGATGTGAAAAGCTTTTTTCAACTGTAATGGACTAAGTAATGTTAGTCCAATGGACTAACCATTAAGTGTGCTCTCTAGAAGGCTTTAGTCTCATTTCAACATGAAGAAAGAAAAATGAGGAAAAGATCTCTATACTTTTATTGTAAGCTTTATAGAATTTTTACAGGAATGCAGAGAGTGGAGTGAGCTCCAGATAATTTAACAAAGATTCACTGAGTACTTTGTGAATAGAAATGTGTTGTCACATTCTGTTGGCAAAGGAAAGGTGGATTTTTAAAGAGATAATGATGAATAGCTCAGTTGGTAAAGAATCCGCCTGCAATGCTGGAGACCCCGTTTTGATTCCTGGGTCAGGAAGATCTACTGGAGAAGGGATAGGGTACCCACTCCAGTATTCTTGAGCTTCCCTTGTTGCTCAGCTGGTAAAGAATCCGCCCACAAGGCAGGAGACCTGGGTTCGATCCCTGGGTCGGGAAAATCCTCTGGAGATGGGAAAGTCTACCCACTCCAGTATTCTGGCCATGGAGAATTCCATGGACTACAGTCCATGGGGTCTCAAAGAGCTAGACATGACTGAGTGATTTCACTTTCAGTGATGAATAAGACAAAGGGACAGATTCCTGCCCATCTCCACCACTGCCTCAGTGTGATCCGTGACAATGGCAGAGCCAGTGTCTGGAAGCCTAAGGGAGAAGAGATTGATTCTGACTGGTAACCATCTGGCAGGATTTTCCAGTGATGGTCACACTGGAGGTGAGTCTTGAAGAATAAAAGGATTTATTTTCCTAAAAGTAAATTAATTACAAGGATTTTGAAAAGAAAAAGTTTACAAAGAATAAAAAATAAAAGAGGTGATACTACTCCCCAGAGAACTAATTGTTACCATTTAGGTGTAAATCTTGCATCTGTCTTCTGGGTATGCTGCTGCTAAGTCACTTCAGTCGTGTCCGACTCTGTGCGACCCCATAGATGGCAGCCCACCAGGCTCCCCCATCCTTGGGATTCTCCAGGCAAGATCACTGGAGCGGGTTGCCATTTCCTTCTCCAATGCATGAAACTGAAAAGTGAAAGTGAAGTCGCTCAGTTGTGTCCGACTCTTAGCGACCCCCTGGACTGCAGCCTGCCAGGATCCTCCGTCCATGGGATTTTCCAGTCAAGAGTACTGGAGTAGGGTGCCATTGCTTCTGGGTATATGCAGACATATTTCCAAAGTGCCCATTTTAACACTATGCACACAAATTCTTTCACTATGTATCAACTTAGATACTACATATCTCTCACTATGTATTGCAATCTGATTTTAAATCAGATCTATCTTCTTGGCTATATGACATCTCTGTCACTTCTGGAATCGTACTTCACCTCCATGCTCTAAGAAAGAGATTATTTGTAATTACCATTACTTTGTTTCTCTGATGGCTCAAATAGTAAAGAAACTGCCTGCAATGCAGGAGACTTGGGTTCAATCCCTGGGTCAGGAAGATCCCTTGGAGAAGGGAATGGCTACCCACTCCAGTATTCTTACCTGGAAAATTCCATGGACAGAGGAGCCTGGCTGGCTATAGTCCATGGGGTCCCAAAGAGTCGGTCTCCATTTGACCTGAAACTAGACTTTGAGTGTTTGGGGGAACTAGTTTTCATTTCCTCACTTTTTAAATGTTGTTTTTAAAATTAGTATTTATCACAGGAATGTTGTGGAGATTAGGGAAATGACATATCCGGAAACACTCAGACTATGGTGCCCTATATAAAGGTTGAGTATAAGGGCTCAGGACCCCACAGTTTAAAATGGATTTCATGTTCTTATTGTATTTGAGCTGATTTTTTTTTTTTTTTTGGACTGAGCCACTTTCACTTTTCACCATTACTTTGCAAACAGAAATCACATAGTAGCCATATCATGCTGTGACCCAGATGACCTATGATTTGGGCACATAGTGACCCAAGTACATGGTGACCATCGCGTAAGCAGTGAGCAAGGCATGCTAGTCACTCTGTGACTCAAGTACCTGGAGACAGAAGCCCTCAATAACCAAGGCCAGTGAGCCCCATCCACATAGATACCTGCATGAGAAAGCAAGCCTACTGTGGCCAAAATATGGCACAACCAAAGCACACTGGTGCCATTACAAGGACATACTATGTCAGAGGAGCTCTGTGCCAATACGCTAGGACCAAGTCCTATGGGGACCAAAAGCAGTGTAGCCCAAGCCCAGGGTGACCAAAAAAATGCATTCTGACTAAAGATCTGACAGGTCTAATGAGTCTGTAACTGAAGCAAGTTGCAATCAAAGTACACGGTACCCAAGGAGCACTGTGACCCAGGATACTGTGAACAAAGTGTGCCCAGTGTAACCCAGGCACATGGGGATCAAATGACACTGTAACCCCAATTTGCTGTGGCCCAAAAGTTCTATGACTCAGGACCACTGTGCTCCCAGCCTGCCACCTGTGCTGTGCTTAGTCACTCAGTCTTGTCCGACTCTTTGTGACCCCATGGACTGTAGCCCACCAGACTCCTCTCTCCATGGGATTATCCTGGCAAGAATACTGGAGTGGGTTGCCATGCCCTCCTTTAGGGGATCTTCCCAACCCAGGAATCGAACCTAGGTCTCCCACATTGCAGGCAGATTCTTTATCAATTGAGCCAACAGGGAAGCCCCAGAAGGTGTTTGACTGGCAAAACCCAGGATTGAACCAGGGACCTTTAGGTCTTCAGTCTAACAGTCTCCCAACTGAGCTATTTTGGTTCCACCCAGCCTGCCACCAGGACCCCATTGACCAGCCAGTAGTTCCCTGGGAGCAGCAGAAAGAGGCCCCTTCTGTAAAGTTACTCTCAGCTGTGGCTGCCACCCAGCTAGAGGCCCAGGTAAACCTAAGTAGCTTCTTTCTTCCATCATAGAGCTGTTGAGTCTCCACACTCATGCCATACCTATCTCCTTTCATCCCCACCCCCTGAAATGCATCTCCTGCAGAAGTTTCAAGATGGCAGTGTATGTGTGGATATGCGCTAGGTCACTTCAGTCCTTTCCGACTCTTTGTGACCCTATGGACCATAGCCCACCAGGCTCATCTGTCCATGGGATTCTCCAGGCAAGAATACTGGAGTGGCTTGCCATGCCTTTCTCCAGGGGATCTTCCTGACCCAGGGATTGAACCCCTGTCTCTTACATCTCCTGCTTTGGCAGGCGGGTTCTTTACCACTCTCACCACCTGGAAAGGTGTATGCTATGCTGCTAAGTCACTTCAGTCGTGTCCGACTCTGTGTGACCCCATAGACGGTAGCCCACCAGGCTCCCCTGTCCCTGGGATTCTCCAGGCAAGAACATCGGAGTGGGTTGCCACTTCCTTCTCCAGGAAAGGTGTATAAATCATTGCAAACTCACATACCAACAAAGTCCAGACACATAACCTAAATGTGTGCTTGAGCCAGATAAGATACATTAGGCTGTGGGAAGGACTCTGGTGTCCATCAAGGATGCAAGCAGCTAAAGCCTTGTTGACCAAGACAGTCTGGGGACTGCACTATTTGGGGGCTCTTATACAAACAGTGTGCGCCCAAGAAACAAGTGTTGCAATGAATAGAATGCCATGGGCATTCTCACCACAATCCCCTTTGTCTGATTTCTCCAGCTGCTCTCAACTTGGACCCAACCTCAGACCAGGTGTTTCTAAATGAGTAATATAGATTTATGTTTCTAATCCAGGAAGAGTGGAATCTAAGTATAAAAAAGAGCTATTAAAACTAACTACTCTTTTTTTTTTGTAAATGAAGTCTGTCAGAGGAAAACATTTTGAAGGAATTTCTTGGTTTCTTTATCCTCACCCCTTCAGGGAAAAATGAAGCCCACCTTTTAGGACCAGGTGTTCTTTTCAGTGAAGTGATAGCATGGCAGGAAGAGGCTAAGCTCCATCAACTGTTTACAAAGTTATAAAAGTTTATACTGGCTTGGTTAATGCCTATAATTTTAAACATGTCATGTAAAAATAAAACAGAGAAACACAGTGGCTATGTTCAATTTTGTTTGCAAACCTCTCATGTCCACAGGAAATTCAGGACTTGGGTAATCTGAAGTGGACCCAGGCTCCCCCAGACCCTCACTCCACCTCCTTCCTACAGATTTGCTAATATAAATCAATTAGGGGCTGACACAGCAATTGGCTGCCTGACAAATGTTTCATAATAATGCAACTCAAGAGAATGTGGAATTTCTGAGGTGCTGGTTATAATGCTTTCAATATAGCTGTAAATTCTATGCCATGTCAGCACAGGTGGAAAGCTGAGTCATAAATAAAATGTTTCCCCAATTCCTAAAGAGCTCCCTCAATGATTAACCAAAGCAAGTTGTGATTTAATTGAACCACTTAAAACTTTCAGGGGGTAAAAACCATTCTTTCGTCAAATTCAGAGCAAAAAAGGGCGGGGGAGAGGGAGAGGAGAATGTGTGTGGAGAATAGAGGGAGAAAGAAAGGAAAAGAGCACTGCCGGCCAAGTACTAAAATGAGCAAGGCTGCTCCAGCTGAAGCAATCAGAGGACTCATTATTTGAAAAATAGTAAAAGAAAAGACCATGGCTAGACATATGCTTATTTCCATGGGAATAATTAAAGGAGGCACACCATTTCTCCCCCTCTGTGGACCACAGCATATCATGCATTCTGTGACTAAAATTTTCCACTGTGTTTTAATGGCTAATGATAAACACACACATGATTCATGTGGTCATACCTGACCCTTCGTCCACTTGGAGAGGCCTCATGGATTTAAGCCAATCAACTTATCTGAATGGAGGATAGAGGGAGAATGGTAGTTCTCACCTATTTTCTCCGTGAACCTCCCCAAGGGTAGATACTTCTTTTAGTATTTGCCATTATAACTCTGAGTTCATAGGGGCTTATCAGGTGGCTCAGTGGTAAAGAATCTGCCTGCCAGTGCAGGAGACCCAGGAGACGTTGGTTCGATCCCTGGGTCGGGAAGATCCCCTGGAGGAGGACATGGCAACCCACTCCAGTATTTATTCTCGCCTGAAAAATCCCATGTATAGAGGAGCCTGGCAGGCTATAATCCACAGGGTCACAAAGAGTCAGACAGGACTAAGCACGACGCAAGTTGAGTGCATAGTAGACACAAAACTACTACAAGGAATAATTAATAAAATGAAAGGAGTGTCCTCAAAGATGCATTATTTCAGGACACACAAGATAAGTAGGGCAGTGTTAGCAAGTTTAGTTGAACACCTAAACTTTGAACATACCCCAAGCATGACTTTTTTAAACTGCCTGAGTCTCATTATTCTGTCAGATTTTATCTTAATTCTTTATAGTTTTAGATGTCATTATGTCCGAGTATATTTTGATTATTTATGAGAATAAAAAACACTTTTAGAGATATAAGTATCAAAACATATTACTATCTGAATTGACGTTAATGCATACTCTTATTTTCAGAGATGCCTAAGTAGAGCAAAATAACTCTATAGCCAAGATAGTAATTGGTTTTTTTTAATGGTCTTCCATTTCATATTTTATGTAGGTTCCCTGCCAAACTTATCTATCTGCTAGATGTGTGTTTGTGGAATTCTGAGTATGCTCTTAGGATACTTCTATTAATGATACTAAATATTACAAGTATACCACTAAATTCCTCTCTGATGTAATAGCTATAAAGATATTACAGAGCTGAAGATAATATAGTCTCAGTTCAGTTCAGTTCAGTCGCTCAGTCGTGTCTGACTCTTTGCGACCCCATGAATTGCAGCACGCCAGGCCTCCCTGTCCATCACCAACTCCGGGAGTTTACCCAAGCTCATGTCTATCGAATCAGTGATGCCATCCAGCCATCTCCTCCTCTGTTGTCCCCTTCTCCTCCTGCCCCCAATCCCTCCCAGCATCAGAGTCTTTTCCAATGAGTCAACTCTTTGCATGAGGTGGTCAAAGTATTGGATTTTCAGCTTCAACATCAGTCCTTCCAACGAACACCCAGGACTGGTCTCCTTTAGGATGGACTGGTTGAACCTCCTTGCAGTCCAAGGGACTCTCAAGAGTCTTCTCCAACACCACAATTCAAAAGCATCAATTCTTCGGCGCTCAGCTTTCTTCACAGTCCAACTCTCACATCCATACATGACCACTGGAAAAACCATAGCCTTGACTAGACGGACCTTTGTTGGCAAAGTAATGTCTCTGCTTTTGAATATGCTATCTAGGTTGGTCATAACTTTCCTTTCAATGAGTAAACGTCTTTTAATTTCATGGCTACAATAACCATCTGCAGTGATTTTGGAGCCCCCCAAAATAAAGTCTGACACTGTTTCCACTGTTTCCCCATCTATTTCCCATGAAGTGATGGGATCAGATGCCATGATCTTAGTTTTCTGAATGCTGAGCTTTAAGCCAACTTTTTCATAGTCTACTGTTTGTGAAATGATTAATACTTTTCATATTTGTATTTCACAGTCATACTTACTTTTCCATTCATGGGACTAACTGTGACTTTAATTCAGGATATCAGTAATTCCCAGTGTATCTAAATTTCTTAAGTATTTATAAATTCCTTAACTCTTTACTTGCACTTCAAGGATCCTAATTCACCAAGTATTTTTATTACCAGTGTCAGACAAGACCAAATCCCTACCCATTTGAGTGATTAAGGAGTTAAGAATAATTATCTATTTGTTAATATATTTTAATATTTCCTTATGATGGATATTATCTATATAATCCCATGAAATATAAGGAAGGAAGAGTAAATCTTCCACCTATCTATTTCAACACTCTTATTTTTTCCTCATCATGTATTACACTCAGCAATATTTACATCCAACTGTACTATGCTTTTCCTAGTCCCTAGGTCTTAGCACATTCTATATTCCCTTTTTTAGAATATAAGTCCTCTGTCTGTTCTGTTGACTCCAGATAATTCTTAAGGTCTCAGTTTCAAGATCCCCTTCCCCAGGAAGCTTTTATGGACAGAACACGTCCTCCCATTCTCCTAAATGATCATTTTAACTTCTTTTGTCCACAAGACTCCTGATCTCCTGTTCTCAACTCAGCTAGCTTTACTGAGAAAATAGAAGCAAACAGAATTGTCACAAACTCCACCACTACATCTATCCGCATCAATGTCCAAACAACTAGCCATCTCTCTCTTTTTAGTTGACCTGTCATTTTTTCAGCCAAAGCCTTTATCCTTCTGTACTATTTCCAGTTTTTGCCTGAACCAGACCAGTGCACTGTCTTGTCCTCCACCTGAAGCAACCTAAGCATATACCACCCAAGATCTAGGTGTATGCTGCTGCCATTGCTGTGGCAGGAAAAAGGGCCCATTCTGGGCATGGTTTGCAGGCTTCAGAGTTGCTGTGAGCTTAACCCATTGATATCTTCTTTACTGTTTTGCTAGGTAACAGTAAAGAAGATGTCACCTCCTACACATACCTCTCACCTCCTACCCTGGGTCTCCCCTAAAGGAAGACAACTTTGACAGATGGGAGGTTTGAACTGTTGAATAAATCCTTGTCTCTCTGAGAACTTACTAACATCTGTGATATGGCATCTCTGAATATCTCCCTTAAGACTGAGCAATCAGTCTGTCACAAGCTATAGTCAGATCAATATGATTCTCTTATATTTGCTTCCCTTCCTTTCCCACCACCCTCCCTTTTTCCTCATTTCTGCTTCCTGTGACTTCACCCTCCCAATGAAATGTTACCAGTGAAGCTTTGTTTGTCTTGGGAACCCATGAAGACACCTTTTTGTTGTGCACTAGATACTCCTTTGCCTTCTCAAGGCAACTGACCCAGAAATTTTCCCTCTGGCATCAACTCAGGTGAGTTCATTCATCTTAACTCTATTGTAATTTGACTTGAAGAAGTTTTATATTTGATGTAATCAAATACACCACTGGCTTCTTTCCTAGCTTTTGTTTTACTGTAAATTATCCTAAGTCATCTTTATACCAAAGGTATAGAAATTCCACCTATATTTTCTTCTGATTATTTCAGGGGTTCACTTTTTATATGTAAAGTATTGGTACATCTGGAATTTATTTTGATATAAGAAAAGGACCTAATTTTTTTCAGATGATTTAACAGTGTTCCAAGATCATGTATAAAACCCTTCATTCCTCTTCTACTCATACAAAGTCTTTCTTTTATTGTATACTAAATTCTTATGTCTACTCGTATCCGTTTCTAGATTTTTAACCTCCCTTAATTTTGGAAAGGTGTATTTCACAGAGCCATTTTATGGGGGTTTTAGTGTTGTAATTTGGAAAGAACATGGACTTTGGACTTCTAGACAGTTCTTTGGTCCTCTTTTTTGGAAAAAGGAGAAAGCATAATGTTTGCTCAACCTATAGCTAAGGTTGTAAAAAAAAAAAAAAAAGTTGAAAGTGTTAGTTGCTAAGTCATGTCCAATTCTTTGTGACCCCATAGTCTATTATCCTGCCAGGCTCTTCTGTCCATGGAATTGTCCAGGAAAGAATACTGGAATAGTTAGCTATTCCTTCCTTCAGGGGATTTTCCTCACCCAGGGATTGAAACTGAGTCTCCGGCATTGCAGGCAGATTCTCTGCTGTCTGAGCCACTAGGGATGCATCAAAAACAAATTTAAAAAATATATTTAGTTAACCAAAAAGCACTCTGTAGATATTTTTCAGTTACCATAGTATGTGATAGTCATTAAATCATCATCATTTAATGGTAGAAAATGAGTTCCTTACGAAAATTAACTTCAATAAAAGATAAATTATTTTTGTCAATTTACATTTAGTTTACAGTACTACTTCTCAACCAGGTCGACAGTTTCATTCATTGTGAGAAAAGAAGACCTTTTTAACACACAGGGGCAGGTCTTCCCTTCTGTCTTTTCACCAGCTTTCCTCATTACCTTATTTTCATGATAGTTTTCTTTGAAAAGTCAGGTGTATACTTTTCTTCTAAATATGAAAGCAAGTGTGGGTATTTCCCCCCAAAATAGATATTGATGCCAGAAGATCACTGACAGCCCTGAGAGGTGTCTGTACAGACTCCGCCTCCTTGTGAGCTGGAGACCCATGGTCTTACCCATGTGCTCAGAGCCCCACAGTTTACTCAACTATCTGCAACCCACTCTTTATAGCATGCAGAATTAAGGATTCCTTGTGCTCCCATGAGTCTCATCACACAGAAAGGTAGTCATCTGATGAGAAATATGTCAAACATCCTGATGCTCATCCTCACCTTACCTATCCCAAATTTTGGCCATAGAGCCTGAAACTGCACTGCTTATTGGGGATTGACAGCTCTTTTCTGGTTGTGCAAAGAACCTTTGGAAAAATCCTCAAACCCAAGTGCCATCTCAGGCACTATGACCAAAAATGTTTATAATGTATTTGTGTTGTTACCTTTAGTGATATGTAAATTCTTCCCCATCTCACCTGAAACCTCTCTTACACAGAGAAGTATGCTCTCCCCTAGATTAGACTCACTTATGTTCTAGGTATCTGTTTTCCCAGGGTAAGATCTTGAACACAGTTTTGTGACCTCAGCCCAGAGCCCTTCCTAGAGTCGTTACCCAATATACGTGTGTTGGTTGAAATAAAAGTCAGAATGTGGGGAACTTATTAAAAAATATAGGAGAACAAATTCTTCAAGCACAAAAATAAAAAAATTTTATCTCCCTCATAGTTTTGGCATGAAGAATTCTTTAAAAGATATAGTTATTATTATTCTAAGTTTGCCACAGTCATGACCCAAATCATCTTCTTGTGCTTGCCTCCCATTATTCTGGAAGAACTTCTTTGCTTTAAATTGATGTATAGTTAATTTCCAACGTTGTGTTAATTTTACGTGTACAGTAAAGTGATTCTTTTACATATATATTCTTTCACAGATGCATTCCATTATAAGTTATTATAAGATATTGAGTATAATTCCCTGTACTATATAGTAAGTCCTTGTCGGATATCTATTCTGTATATAGCAGTGTGTATATGACTATCTCAAACTCCTAATTTATCTTTCCCCCTGCTATCCCCTTTGGTAACCATAAGATTGCTTTCTCTGTCTCCAAGTCTACTTCTGACTTTTAAATAAATTCATTTGTGTCACTTTTTTAGATTCCACATCTAAGGGATATCATATGATATTTGCCTTTCTCTGTCTGATTTTCTTCACTTAATATAATTTCTAGGTCCATCCAGGTTGCTGAAAATTCCATTATTTCATTCTTTTTTGTGGCTGAATGATATTCTGTTATTTATATGCACCACATCTCCTTTATCCATTCATCTGTCAGTGAACATTTAGCTTGTTTCCATGTCTTGGCTGTTGTCAATAGTGTTGCTATCAGCATTGGGGTGCATGTATCTTTTCAAATTATGGTCTTCTCCAGATATATTCCCAGGAGTGGACTTGCTTGATCATGTGGTAACCCTCTTTTTAGTTTTTTAAGGAACCTCCATACTGTTCTCCATAGTGGCTACACCAATTTACATTCCCACCAGCAGTGCAGGATGGTTCCTTTTTCTCCACACCTTCACCAGCATTTTTTTTAAATTTTATTTTATTTTTAAACTTTACAATATTGTATTAGTTTTGCCAAATATCAAAATGAATCCACCACAGGTATACCTGTGTTCCCCATCCTGAACCCTCCTCCCTCCTCCCTCCCCATACCCTCCCTCTGGGTCGTCCCAGTGCACCAGCCCCAAGCATCCAGTATCGTGCATCGAACCTGGACTGGCGACTCGTTTCATACATGATATTATACATGTTTCAATGCCATTCTCCCAAATCTCCCCACCCTCTCCCTCTCCCACTGAGTCCATAAGACTGATCTATACATCAGTGTCTCTTTTGCTGTCTCGTACAGGGTTATTGTTACCATCTTTCTATATTCCATATATATGCGTTAGTATACTGTATTGGTGTTTTTCTTTCTGGCTTACTTCACTCTGTATAATAGGTTCCAGTTTCATCCATCTCATTAGAACTGATTCAAATGTATTCTTTTTAATGGCTAATACTCCATTGTGTATATGTACCATAGCTTTCTTATCCATTCATCTGCTGATGGGCATCTAGGTTGCTTCCATGTCCTGGCTATTATAAACAGTGCTGCGATGAACTGTTCTCCATAGTGGCTACACCAATTTTCATTCCCACCAGCAGTGCAGGATGGTTCCTTTTTCTCCACACCTTCACCAGCATTTATTTTTTATGGACTTTTTAATGACAGTCATTCTGATTGAAGTGATGTGAAAACTCATGTAGTTTTGATTTATTCTGCAACAACTTTTACACTCTCTTCAGCATAACTCTCACGAAGAGTTGTGTGACCCTATCGCTGACTCTCTGTACAGACTCCCTTTTTCTCCTCCATGTAGCAATTGTTGCCAAGTTTTAAAGATCTATCTCAAAATAGATTTCTTCTGAGAAGTCATATTTTCTTCCTATACAGTTGTTCATATCCATAGCTTTTTATTACTCGTTTGAACCTAATTTACTGAATTGTATTATCAATTACCTTTTACAAGTTTATATCCTATCTGTATGCGCATGCTAAGTCCCCTTAGTCATCGCCAATACTTTGCAACACTACGGACGGTAGGCCAGGCTCCTCTGTCCATGGGATTCTGGATTGGGTTTCTATGTCCTCCTCCAGGGTTTCTTCCTGATCCAGGGGCCAAACCCATGTCTCCTGCATTGGCAGGTAGCTTCTTTACCACTGAGTCACCTGGGAAGTCCCTCATATTATTTCTGGGCCTTTTAAAAATCATCTTTTAAAACTATACCAGTTCTTCAGTTAATAGTAAATAAATATTTGCTTAATTAAATTGCCTTCCTGGCACACATAGTATGTCTAAGAGTCTTAATAGGCAGCCTAAAATCTCTCTGGAAACTGCCCTTCACTTTACATTCATTTCTCCTTTCTCTTCTTCCTGTTATAGCCCCACTGTGCCCAGGGGCTGCTCAACAAATGTTAATGGCCATGATCTTTTCAATCAGCAATTTGTAAAGTGGGTGATTATTGTCTATAAGTAACAGGGGAGATGCTATTTTCTATTCATGCTAATAAAAGACTTGACTTATGAAGACAGTATCTACAAACAGTGAATGACAAAACTAACCCCCTTAGCTCTTCCAGAGCAAATAGGATCCAGAGTTAGGAGGAAGACTGACACCTCTTGTTCAGGAGATGCTTGCTGGTCTGTCTCATCGTTACCTCCTGTTTCACTCTTGCCTGTGTCAAAAAATAAACTGTAAATAAAAGTGTGCTTTATGCAAAATGGTATTGCCAGCCTTTTGTAGCACTAGACATCTGATATCAGAAAAGTGTTTGATTTGTCTTGTTTATTGCTGGTTCACAGGTTGGCCAGCAGACATATTTTAACCCGGGCCCATTTAAACAGCAAGTCATAAAGATGGAGGAAGAGCTTTGTGAAAGCACAGTGAAGATAGTTTATTTTAAATAACTAAAGAAAAACATGAGTGATTCCATTAAATGTGTCTGGTGAAATACGACTTCTTTCGATAAAATTATAGCTCTGTAGTTTTAAATCAAAAATGAAAGCTTTAAGTTTTATGTCACATGTGACCTACATAAAAAATAACTTCTCCTAAAATGTCATTGTCAACAGCCAAGAAGACACTGACTTTTATGTGGTGATTTTTTTTTTTTTAATATGGAGAAGGGCCCATTGGGGATAGTTTATCATCCAGCCTTGACTTCAATACCTGTGAAAATGAAGGTCACTCAGTCGTGTCTGACTCTTTGCGACCCCATGGACTATACAGTCCCTGGAATTCTCCAGGCCAGAATACTGAAGTGGTTAGCTGTTCCTTTCTCCAGGGCATCTTCCCAACCTAAGGATCGAACCCAAATCTCCCACACTGCAGGCGGATTCTTTACCAGCTGAGCTACAATGCCTGTAGTGGCAAGAATTTCACTATTCCTTGAGGCAGATACAACAATATAATATGGCAATACCTGTCCTACCTTTGTTATAGTGCTGTTGAACAGATCCAATGTTAAAATGTAGATGAAATGGTGTGTGTATTTTGAAATGTGTGTAGTACTCCTACAAGACATAATGAATACAATGACAGCCATGTCTAGCTAGAATTCTAAAGAAATTGGTTAATCTGTATAACATAGCTTTTAAAATGCCATTTCCCCTTTAAATATTACTATATATATATATATACACACACATGTATATATATATTGCAAACTGTGATGGAGATTGATATTTCTATAGAATATAATTGCATCTTTGATGTTCACAACAGTTTGCCCCAAAGATAATTTATATTTCTATAAATTGCTCACAATCAGCATTCCAGATAAAGATTCTCATCTATGTATGTTTTATAAATTACACAGCTGTATTGTTCACATGCAACACAAAATATTTGCTGCATTCTCGATGTATTGATAGTATGAATGGTGGCACAAAGTCCATACCCTCCAGTCTCAAAATGAGCTGATTTTAAAGCAATATGGAACAAGGAAATTGGGAAATTTTTAAAAGGAGCTTTTAAGCCCAAAGTTGCAAAAGATATACAGGTAAGATTCTCAGAGGTACAGGGAACATAGAATATTAAAGGTGAAAGGACAAGGAAAGGAATTGTAGGCAAGGAACAGGTAGGTAAGAAAACAGCATGGGCCAAGGCACAGAGAATAGGAATGTTTTATAATTGTCACTTACTCTGCTTTTTTGTTTGGGGATTTACTTGTTATACTACTAATGAAGAGACAGTGTGGAATTCTCAAATACATTTTAAATTGTCTATTTCTCTTTCCATTTCTACTGGTTTGCTACATTTATTTTGAGCTCAGTTATTAGATGCTTCAACCTTTAGGGTTTCTTATTGCTTCTTGATAAATTAACATCTTTATCATTAAGAAATTACCTTGTTTTTCTTTGATACTGTACTTGTCTGAAATTTTGTCTAATATAAATCAGCACATTCTAGCTTTTGTTTAGTGTTAACAGTGTGTTTTTTCTCATCCTTTTACTTTTAACAAATTTTGTCTTTATACATTGAGTTTCTTGTAAGTGGCATACAGTTGGGTCTTGCTTTCTAATTAAATCCTACCTCTGCCTTTTAGATACTTAAACCATTAACATTGAATGTGAATATTGATATGGTTGGGTTTAAATCTGCCATCTTTTTATTTGTTTTTTAGTTGTCACATCTGTTTCCTTTTTGTTCATTTTCATGATTCCATTTTATCTCTGCCATTGGTTTAATAGCTATAACTCTTTGTTATATTACTTCAGTGGTTGCTTTGGAGTTTATAATATATATTTTTGACTTATAATATTCTCCCTTCAAATAACAGTACATCACTTCACATGGAGTATACAACAGTGTTTCCATTTCACCCCTCCCAGCCACTGTGTTATTAATTTGCTTTACTGTTACATATGGGTTTCCCTGGTGGCTCAGACGGTAAAGAATCTGCCTCCAATGAGGGAGACATGGGTTAGATCCCTGGCTTGGGAGGATCCCCTGAAGGAGGGCATGGCAACCCATTCCAGTATTCTTGCCTGGAGAATCCCCAGGGACAGAGGAGCCTGGCAGGCTACAGTCTGTGGGGTTGCAAAGAGTTGGACAGGACTGAGCAACTAAGCACACACACAGCTACATATATTACAATCCCATGGTACATTGTTATCATTTTTGTTTTAAATAGTTGACTGTCTTTTATAGAGATGTAAATAATAAAAAGAAAAGACTTTACATTTATCTATGTAGTTTCCATTTATGGTGCTATTTATTCCTTTGCGAAGGTCTGGGTTTCCATCTGGTAACATTTTTATTCTGCTTCAAGGACTTCCTGTAACATTTCTAGTTGTGGAGGTCTGTTGGAGGTGATCTCTTTTAGTCTAGGGTTAATTTTTCCCACTACTTAGCCAATAGCCTTCTTGTGCTCTAACCCAAGTCCTTCAATTATGAAATTTCTGCCCTGACTGTGAGAGGCAAACACTATTCCTGAAATCGCGATGGCCACTGTTTCCTCTAATTCTTTCAGGTGGTTCATTTTCCAGACTTAAGTGATTTCCTCACACACATGTACTGATAATTCCACAACTAAATACTCAAAGAGGAATATCTGCAAATTCCCAGGATTCTTTCTCTGGGCAGCTTCCTCCTCTCTGGTATTCTGTCCTATAAACTTCAGTCATCCTGGACACTGAGGGGCCCAGGTGTACCTTCTCATCAGGTTCTCCCTTAGTTTCCCCTTACTGTATTGATTGCTGGAAACCTCCAGGCAGTAAGCAATAGCAGTGGCAGGATTCACCTTACTGTTTTTATTTTATTTTATTTATTATTCATGTATTTGGCTGTACCAGGTCTTAGTTACAGCACACGGGATATTCTCTGGCCAGGGATCAAACCTGGGGCCCCCTGCATTGGGAGCACAGAGTCTTAGCCACTGGGCCACCAGGGAAGTCCCTTCTTTCTAGTTTTCATCTTTCAGGGATCACTTCCTTTTTTTGTCTAAAGTTCAGTATTATGAAAAATATTTCATATGCTTTTTTGGCTTTTGGTTATTCATTTTGATATTTGGCAAAACTAATACAATTATGTAAAGTTTAAAAATAAAATTAAAAAAAAAGGACTCTGGCCCTGTTACTCTATTTTGTCTGGAATTTTAAAAACTAATTTTAAATTGTATTTAATTTTAATTAATTTAAATGTAAATGATTGCATGTGGCTATATTGAATAGCATAGAAGGTACTGATTACAGAGGCATTCAGCTTGTGAAATTTCATTGAACTATACATGTAGGAGAAGCATCTTTTATTTGTGGATTACTGATTAAGAAAGCTGACAGAAGTGTTTGGTTTTTTGTTTTTTTTTTTAATCATAACAGTTTAGCAAGGAAGACATAACCAAACAATACCCTCATTTTTTACCCCAGAAAAGGTAAAAGGATGAGTGAAAAGTGAAGCTTGTCTACTTAAACTGCATATACTACATTCATATTACAAGATTAAAAATAGTGTCATCTTTAAATCCCAGTGAAGTTAAACCGAGTTATAAGAGAGCTACAGGATATAATAACTTTACTTAATACCTTACAGCTGTTTCATATATGAGCTATTTTAATTCCAGCCTTTTAAAACATTTGTAAAATTATACTCAACCCTAGCTAGTTCAATTTGACTCTTTGCATATGACAGATATCTGAAGAGACAATGGGCAATAATATATGGAAGGCCTAAGGTGAATAAAATGGGTTAAGGTTTTATTTTTCATGTAACTTTATATTTACCTACAACCCTTGAATTATTTTTAGTGCAAATTGAATATTTATTTTATTTTAAAGTATTTTAAAATTTAATTTTATTTTGGCTATACCCAAGACATGCGAGGTCTTAGTTCCCCTACCAGAGATTGAATTCGTGTCCCCAGAATTAGGAACGTGGAGTCTTAACCACTGGACCACCAGGGAAGTCCCTGAATACTTATTTTAAATGAAGTAACAAATCTTAATAAAATACTGAATTTTATAAAAGCTGAAAAATACCACAAACATAAGAAAATCCAGAAAAACAAATGACAGAAAAAGTTTGCTGGTGAACTGCCTACAACACCTTTATATACCCTGAGTTTTTAGCTATCTCTTTATAGTAAAAATCTTTTTTATAATCTGTCCATAGAGAGATAAGAAAGACAATTCAGTCAGCTAGAAATTTGTGGGATTTTTAAAAATTATTAATAGTTTAGAAATTTTTTGTTTACTTCCAACTCATTACAATGTCAATAAATCTTTAGACTCTTGTCAAATTTGTGATAAGCTTTATCTATCAATAATTTCCTTCATCTGTGAGCTATAAGAAACACAATATTTCAGGTTTCTTGTACAATGGCAAATTTTATCTTTTTCCCAGCTTTACTGAGACATAATTGACATACAATACCGTGTAAGTTTCGATGTACAACGTGATGACTTTCTGTATATATATATTGTAAAATATGGGCTTCCCATATGGCGCTAGTGGTAAAGAACCTGCATGCTGATGCAGGAGACCTAAGAGATATGGGTTTTATCCCTGGGTCAGGAAGATCCCCTGGAGAAACAAATGGCAATCCACTCCAGTATTCTTGCCTGGAGAATCCCATGGACAGAGGAGCTTGGTGAGTTTCAGTCCATAGGCTCGCACAGAGTTGGACACAACTGAAGTGATTTAGCATGAAAATTGTAAAATGATTACCACAATAAGGTTAGTTAGCACATTCCTCACCTCACATGGGCTTCACTGATAGCTCAGTTGGTAAAGAATCCACCTGCAATGATTCCTGGGGATAGGCTACCCACTCCAGTGTTCTTGGCTTCCCTGGTGGCTCAGCTAGTAAAGAATCTGCCTGCAATATGGGAGACCTGGGTTTGATCCCTGGGTTGGGAAGATCCCCTGGAGAAGGGAAAGGCTACCCACTCCAGTATTCTGGCCTGGAGAATTTCATGGACTATGTAGTCCATGGGGTTGCAAAGAATCGGACACTACTGAGCAACTTTCACTTTCTTATACCTATTGACTAGTGTACGTTTTCTTTAGAAAAATGTCTATTCAGATCCTTCCCTCACTTTTTAAAAGTTTTATTTTTTAATTGGAGGAAAATTGCTTTACAATGCTGTGTTGTTTTCTGCCATACAACATGTGAATCTTTGCTCACTTTTTAATTGGAATTTGTTGTTTGTTTGTTTTTTGTAATTGAGATGTATGAGTTTCTATCCATTTTAGAGAAGGTGATATACATGGAGATAAAAGAGTTTTGTCTACTTTGATTTCCTGAATAAATAGATGTTATTTCACCATTGTTATTATTTTTAATTAGGAAAATGAGAGGATTGAATGGAAACTCTGTTAACTGGTAACTAAATTTTCCCTTCCAACACTGACTCATCCGACATATTATGCTTTATTCATGATAAAAGTTTTGCATATTATAATAAATTCTTATTAACCTAATTCTTATCAATGATTCATTTCTTTTTGTTGATCTTGAATGGGTTATGAATATTGCAGAGTGGCTCTCTGCTCAGACAGAACTGGCTTTGTAGGCTGACTGCCATTTAAGAACTGTGTGGCCTTGGCTACCTGGTTGCTGTTGTTCAGTCGGTAAGTCATGTCCAACTCTTTGCAACCCCATGGACTGCAGCCTGCCAGGCTTCTCTGTCCATGGGATTCTCCAGGCAAGAATACTGGTGTGGGTTGCCATTTCCTTCTCCAGAGGATCTTTCCAATCCAGGGATTGAACCCACATCTCCTGCATTGCCCAGGCAGATTCTTCACCACTGAGCCACCAGGGAAGCCCTTGGTTACATTACTTACTCTAAAAAAAACCTCAGTTCCTTTTTCTGCAATATAATATGATAATAACAACAGTAGGATTATTATCAAGTTTAAATGAATTTATGTATTTAATTTTAAGTAGAAATTAAGAATGTAATGTTGTAACTGTTGTTCTTTTTGCCCAAATCAGACTAAGGAATAGATAAACTCAGTACTTAAGGGGAATGATTCCAAGAAAAGGAATATTTATATATAAGAATATAACATATTTCTTTAACTTGCATTTGCTTTGTGCTTCAAAATCTCCTTGGTGTCAGTGTCCATTTTTCCCCTTGAAGCAAAATGCAACTATATAAAAGATTAAACAGACAAAATACAGCAATATAAATAAAGAGATCCAAATTTTCATGTTGTTTGGGAATTTCATCTTTATTTTATGAGCTTTACACCTAGTGGCATAAACAATTTGATGCTAACAAAATTAAAAGTGCCTTTAGGACTATCACAATTATATACTAGAAGAGAATTTGCCAGAAAACATTTTATTATGAAATGGGGTTGCACTGAAAAAATACTTGTTTCAGCTACAAATTGGAAAATAGCTTCGATTAGTTCTCTGAGGAACCTTGAATTATGTAGACCAGGTGATGAATCAAAGGAATTTAAGGTACTAGATTTACTAAATTAAGTTTAAGGTAGTACTTTGAGATAATGCATAAAACACTGTACTCACTAAGTATTTATAAGACAAAATAATCATATTATTCTTCTAGAAACCATCATGAGTTTAGACCATTACCTGGAAGAAAAAATTAATTATTTAAAACATATATACACATAATATGAATTGAAATCTGCAACTGTGTTAAAATTTTGTAGAAACTAGAAATTTTGATACACTTGATGTTTGCATTTAAATGCTTATCTTTTGTTGTGTTTTTTTTTTTTTTTTGAATCCTCAAATAAAGTAATTTAGAGACATCTTAAAAAATCCAGATAGACATATTTCCTTACTTCTAAAGCAAGAGTTTCCCTTGTGGCATGAATGTTCTAGAAGCTTCTGGCAGATGAAAGGATCCAAATGGGACCTGGAACAAACACAATGCTGTAGTTCTGAGGAGCTTGATTTAGAATTGATCTCCCTTCTTTAAAAAGCAGTGATGTAGCCAAAGCAGCAGAGGTCTCAAAACTGTGGGAGAGAAAATGGAAACAGAAGCTTAGTTTTTCTTACCTCTCCCCCTGCTGGCCTTGGTATTGGAAGCAGAATGGTGTTATAGTATATAGGAGACTTTCAGCTGGATGTCAGAGCTGCCTGGAACAGGAACTCAAAATGATTTAAACAAGGAACATTTATTATCTCACAAAACAAGAAGTCCTGAGGGAGAACAGCTCCTAAATTGGTTAATTTAATGATTCAAATACATCTTCCAGGAGCCAGGCCCTTTCCACGTTTCCAGACACAACACCTAGCAGAAGAAAGAGCATTCCTTTAAAAGGGCGGAGAGCTTTTCCCAAAGTCCCAAAGCTGTCTTCCCTTCACATCTCACTGGCAATTATTGGTCATATGCCCCCTTTCCTAAACCAGTTACTAGAAAGAGGAATGGGATTGTTCTCTTTGCCTTAAGCCAAGGTAGACTATTTTCCTCTGGAAGAGGCTGTGAAAGAAAGTGTTAGCCACTCAGACATGTCTGAGTCTTTGCGACCCCATGGACTGTAGCTGCCAGTCTCCTCTGTCCATGGGATTCTCCAGGCAATAATACTGGAGTGAGTTGCCATTTCCTTCTCCAGGGGATCTTCCTGACCCAGGGATCGAACCCGAGTCTCCTGCTTGGTAGGCACATTCTTTGCTATCTGAGCCACCAGGGAGGAAGAGGCTAGTGATAAATATTTTAGGCTGTGTGGGCCATACAATTTCTTTTGCACTACTCACCTTTGCTGCTATAGTGAAAAAGTAGCCATATATGATACATAAACAAATGGGCATGGCTGTGTTCCAGCAAATCTTCATTTATAAAAACAGATGGCAGTACAGATCCATCTCATGGGCCATAGTTTGCTGACCCCTGCCTTACAGCAATTGGCATCTACTACTGACAGTGTCTGAAACACAGGAGAAATCCATTTGGGTACAAACAACTCTCCTTTGTCCTTTCTCTCTCAAGTCATACCCAAGAACTTAGAGATCTTCTGTGAACTTTGAGCTTGTTTTCCAGCCTTTTTTTTTTTTTTTTTCCTTGTCTTTTTTCACTAGCAGGAAGCACTGGAGAATTCTAATACTCATATGCCTATATTTCTTCCCCAAGACTTTTATAAGAAAGTATAATTGAGAGTTCTTTTAAGGGAAGGCTTTCTGCTCGAAATAATGTGTAAGCCCACCAATTGTATCCATTTGGGTGAACAATCAAATACCATTTTTCAAATTAAGAGTAATATCATTTACTCAGAGCTTAATATATATATATAGATAGATAGATAGATATAGATATATAAATTTAATTTAATGGATGTTTTCTTCAAATTCCTGATTCAAGATTATTAACTGAGCATGTGTTTATCTCCCCACTTCCTCTCCCCATCTTGATATTATATTAAAATAATATAATGGCATAAAATATTATAAATTCTCACCAATGAAAAGAATGAAGAGGCTCTTCAGCAGATAAAGAAATTAATAAATTTCTGGAAAGTGAATTTGAAAAACATTTACTGATTAAACATAGAAAAAGAAGCTAGAAATAACTAAACACGAAGAAAAGGGGCTGTAATCAAGAAGGGTACCTATGTTGCCAGCACAACCTTAGAGAGACTTTGCAGGTAGGCTTTGAGGGGTGGTGGGTACAATGAAGTCCAGAAACATTAAGAAGGGTTGAGAAAAAGGAGACAAAATAAAGATGTATGCAGAGTCTTAACCCTTCTTGATTCTCTTGAATCATCTCTGTGTTCATCATGACTATGCATTTATCCCAGGCAAAATATTGGAGGAGTCAATCTCCAAAAAAGAAGCCTTCCCTGGACTGTTCACCATAAAGCAGAACTTTTTCACTGAAACTCTACCCAGTACACAAAGTTCTATTATCTTGTTCATTCCTCCTCTCAATTCAACAAGTATCTGTTGAGGGCTTAGTGGAAAAGGAAACAAATTGTAATTATGTAATTTACAATATTAATAGGATTACAAAATATATGAAAAAGTTATAACATGAAAGAGTAAAACCAACATTTTTTAAATAATCCAAAATAAATGTGCTTTGACTAGGTTCTCTGCACAAGGCTTGGAAACAAGGTGTTGGCCAGGTTAAGTTCTTGCCTGGAAGCTCTTGAGAAAAATCTATTTCCAATTTTATTCTTGTTGGCAGAATTCAGTTCCTTGTGGTTGAAAGACTGAAATCCTGATGGGATAGTTCCCAGAATCTAGAGGCCACCTGCTTTTTTTTGCCAAGTGACCCCCTTCATCTTCAGGCTAGCAATGGTGCATTGAATCATTTTTATGCTTCCAATCTCTGATTTTCTTTTCTGTGACTTGAAAAAAACAAAATCAAAACAAAAAAAAGAAAAGACAAAATCAACTTTTCTGTTATTAAAAGATTCATGTAATTAATTCAAGCTCCTACTTAATCCCCCTATCTTAACTTCAACTGTGCCATAAACTTAAGCTCATTAATGAGAGTAAAACTCTTAAGATTCACAGACCCTACGATTGTGCAGAGCATGTTGATCAGGGTGGCAGAAAACCTTGAGAAACATCTTAGAATTCTTCCTACCACAGACCTACACTAGGCCTATATACAAAATTTCAAAATGTCAAAGTGATTAGAAGATTGTAAGGTAGAAGTATACCATAGAATAAGAAACATAATTATCAGACTTATCATCAGCAATAAAAGCTTTTGGAAGATAATCAAACAATGCTTTCAAATGTCTAAGGGAATATTTTTTTCAAGATCAAATTATTTTTTCTAGTTAAATTATCACTCAGTAATATAGGAAGAATAAAGATATTTTCAAATATGCAAGTCAAAAATTTTTATTTCCCATGTACTCTTTCTGAAGAGTTAAAGGAGACAGAAAATCAAGAAAGAGGATAAGACCAGATTCAAGTAGATCTCACACCAGAGAGTAGTAAAGGGAATGCCCAAGATGGCTGCTTAGCAAGTCTAGATAATTGTGGTCCAGACTGGAGCAAGGAAAAAGTCCTCAATATTATATAATAGAAGCCTCAATTTCTTCCATCCTAAAATGACCATAGTATCATATGAATTATCTACTAATTCATAAGGTCATTGCATGTGTGCTCAGTCACTTCAATCGTGTCCGACTCTTTGGGACCCTATGGACCATAGCCTGCGAAACTCCTCTGTCCATGGGATTTCCTAGTCAAGAGTACTGTAGTGGCTTGCCATTTCCTTCTCCAGGAGATCTTCCTGACCCAGGGATTGAACCCACGTCTTCTCCATTTCCTTCATTGCAGGCAGATTCTTTACCACTGAGCCACCAGGCAGGCCATTACAAAGACTAAGTTAATAAGTGCAAAGGACTTAGAATAGTTTCTTACATTTATAAGTGCTTCATAAGTGTTTGTAAAGTACTTTTAGAAAACCATTAATACTTTAGGAAAATCTTGTCTTTTAGCCCAAGCATCATCACAAAATAATGACAAACTGGGAATTTAAAAAATTCTTTCCTGAAGTCAGGTAAGTTGATTCCTCCAGTTCCATTCTTCTTTCTCAAGATCGCTTTGGCCATTCAAGGTTTTTTGTATTTCCATACAAATTGTGAAATTATTTGTTCTAGCTCTGTGAAGAATACTGTTGGTAGCTTGATAGGGATTGCATTGAATCTATAAATTGCTTTGGTAGTATACTCATTTTCACTATATTGATTCTTCCAATCCATGAACATGGTATATTTCTCCATCTATTAGTGTCCTCTTTGATTTCTTTCACCAGTGTTTTATAGTTGTCTATATATAGGTCTTTAGTTTCTTTAGGTAGATATATTCCTAAGTATTTTATTCTTTCCGTTGCAATGGTGAATGGAATTGTTTCCTTAATTTCTCTTTCAGTTTTCTCATTATTAGTGTATAGGAATGCAAGGGATTTCTGTGTGTTGATTTTATATCCTGCAACTTTACTATAGTCATTGATTAGTTCTAGTAATTTTCTGGTGGAGTCTTAAGGGTTTTCTATGTAGAGGATCATGTCATCTGCAAATAGTGAGAGTTTTACTTCTTCTTTTCCAATTTGGATTCCTTTTATTTCTTTTTCTGCTCTGATTGCTGTGGCCAAAACTTCCAAAACTATGTTGAATAGTAATGGTGAAAGCAATCTACAGATTCAATGCAATCCCTATCAAGCTACCAACAGTATTCTTCACAGAGCTAGAACAAATAATTTCACAATTTGTATGGAATTACAAAAAACCTCAAATAGCCAAAGCGATCCTGAGAAAGAAGAATGGAACTGGAGGAATCAACCTACCTGACTTCAGGCTCTACTACAAAGCCACAGTTATCAAGACAGTATGGTACTGGCACAAAGACAGAAATATAGATCAATGGAACAAAATAGAAAGCCCAGAGATAAATCCACGCACATATGGACACCTTATCTTTGACAAAGGAGGCAAGAATATACAATGGATTAAAGACAATCTCTTTAACAAGTGGTGCTGGGAAATCTGGTCAACCACTTGTAAAAGAATGAAACTAGAACACTTTCTAACACCATACACAAAAATAAACTCAAAATGGATTAAAGATCTAAAAGTAAGACCAGAAACTATAAAACTCCTAGAGGAGAACATAGGCAAAACACTCTCTGACATACATCACAGCAGGATCCTCTATGACCCACCTCCCAGAGTATTGGAAATAAAAGCAAAAATAAGCAAATGGGACCTAATTAACCTTAAAAGCTTCTGCACATCAAAGGAAACTATTAGCAAGGTGAAAAGACAGCCTTCAGAATGGGAGAACATAATAGCAAATGAAGCAACTGACAAACAACTAATCTCAAAAATATACAAGCAACTCCTACAGCTCAACTCCAGAAAAATAAATGACCCAATCAAAAAATGGGCCAAAGATCTAAATAGACATTTCTCCAAAGAAGACATACAGATGGCTAACAAACACATGAAAAGATGCTCAACATCACTCATTATCAGAGAAATGCAAATCAAAACCACTATGAGGTACCATTTCACACCAGTCAGAATGGCTGCGATCCAAAAGTCTATAAATAATAAATGCTGGAGAGGGTGTGGAGAAAAGGGAACCCTCTTACACTGTTGGTGGGAATGCAAACTAGTACAGCCACTATGGAGAACAGTGTGGAGATTCCTTAAAAAACTGGAAATAGAACTGCCTTATGATCCAGCAATCCCACTGCTGGGCATACACACTGAGGAAACCAGAAGTGAAAGAGACACGTGTACCCCAATGTTCATCGCAGCACTGTTTATAATAGCTACGACATGGAAACAACCTAGATGTCCATCAGCAGATGAATGGATAAGAAATCTGTGGTACATATACACAATGGAGTATTACTCAGCCATTAAAAAGAATACATTTGAATCAATTCTAATGAGGTGGATGAAACTGGAGCCTATTATACAGAGTGAAGTAAGCCAGAAGGAAAAACACCAATAAAGTATACTAACGCATATATATGGAATATAGAAAGATGGTAACAATAACCCTGTGTACGAGACAGCAGAAGAGACACTGATGTATAGAACAGTCTTATGGACTCTGTGGGAGAGGGAGAGGGTGGGAAGATTTGGGAGAATGGCATTGAAACATGTAAAATATCATGTATGAAACGAGATGCCAGTCCAGGTTCGATGCACAATACTGGATGCTTGGGGCTAGTGCACTGGGACGACCCAGAGGGATGGTATGGGGAGGGAGGAGGGAGGAGGGTTCAGGATGGGGAACACATGTATACCTGTGGCGGATTCATTTTGATATTTGGCAAAACTAATACAATTATGTAAAGTTTAAAAATAAAATAAAATTAATTAAAAAAATAAAAATAAAAAATTCTTTCAACATGCATAATTTGAGAAGCACCACTTTAGAGCACTGCTCCATACAGAGACTTGGCCTTAAGAGGACTCGGGCTCTGGCTCCTCAGCCACTGGCCAGGGACGTGGGGGAAGGCATTGAACTTCTCTAAGACTTTATAACTTTGTCTTTCACATAAGGGCAATCATTCATACCTCATAGAGCTGGTATGTCAGTAAAATGAGACAAATAGTTGTAAATTGATTGGTTCTCCATATAGAGGGAACAACTAACTCCAAGTGGAACAGACTTCCATCATTGTTCTGTATGTCATCAAAGAAAGAATCTCTGCCCTTTCCTTGGGAAATAGTACTTTGTAAAATTGTATCTTGTCTTCACTCATTTTAGGATTCTTTGGAAAATATCTGGCTCCAATGTTGTTTGTATTGAACTGTGCAGTAACAGGTTTCTTTTTATGTGTAGTGAGCAAGTAACATGGCTCCAGTTTTCTCTCCCTTTGTGTTGTCTTGCTGCTTATTGGCAGCGCCCTGCATTGTTAATCTAGTGGGTAATGAATGAAATATGGTTGGTGAGCCCTGTAATGTTGAATTACAATGCCATTAAGCTTTCACATTCCTTCTGTAGATTCGGCCAATCTTATGCAAAGCGAATGGACCTGGATCACCTCCAGACACTTATCAAACTGCCTGAGGGGATGCAATTTCTTTAAGATCCCCTTTCCATCTTATTTTTATATCATCAAGCATTTTAACAGCTGATTGAAATGGAATCCATGCATGAGAGGTATTTAGAATTTGTATCCAATTAGCATGGGCCACTTTATACCCTGTAGATGCATTTTTTTTTCAACTGTCAACTGTAAGTTTGCATGAATTTATTCTTAACTGTATTTAGACTTTGAGTTCAGGATGGAAATTACCCTTTGCAAGAAGTTTTACCTAGATGGGTGTAAATCTATAATATCTTGGGAATAAAATAACCGCAGAGGAATAATTTTGCACACATATTTCAATTTTTTATACCAACTAAATTGGTATGATTGACCTCACCATCATCACACAAAACAGGTTTCTAGGCCATGTCCTCACCTTTTGCTTAGAGAAAGCCAGCAGATTTATTTGGCCCTCCTCAGATTTAAAATCATATATCTTTTATTCAGGGTTTTATGACTTCTAATCATAACAGCAAAAAGTACTGAAACTAACCTATTTTCATGGCTGCCTCTCAATATAGAACATGCTTTCTGTTTTGTCTTCATCAGAAATAAATTGTACTTAAAAACCCTGATCTTCTTAAAATGTCAAATATGTGGGGTATGATATCATTTCTAAAGTGGCAACTTCTGGAGATGGCATTTTTAGAAGGCTTACAAAAGTATTTTGCGAGCCCATAACATCATTCTAGAACAGGTTTTATTGCCTTCGAAGATACTAGCATTCTCTGGAGATTAAGAAATTGTTATAATTGCTATGTGAAAGAGCTGGCAGAGAGAGAGTATTCGCTGATAAACATTCAAGTACTTTAGAAAAGAAGGTCAGAAGAGCTTTAACTATATAACCTCCTTTCTTTCTTCCTAATAGCTGAAATCCTATTTCTCCATACCCTAGCTGTTCATTCCTCCCACTTACAGCTTCAGTTTGCCTCAGCTCTTTTGTGACATAGTTTTAATCATATCCAAGCAGTTGAGTCATTTGGAGAGATTACCTGCTACATTCAACAAGGAAACAAGCATCATCAACAGAGCTGAAAGTATTGTTTTGGAAGGCCACGGGGTTTTGTGTGTTAACTTCTAGGAACAACAGAAAAATGAACTGTGACTATAATTTATGCCAAGCTGTATATTTGCTACTCTACATTTAATGCTTTATTAATTGCTCTTATCAGTTAGACTCACTGGCAGCATTTTACCTCTTTTAATAGCTGCTCATTTTTCCTACCCGTCCTCTAGTTTCCTTTAGTGCTCTCTAAAGGGTACTGTTCTTCTATGCGACAGATGGACATAACTTTACAAGAAGGTGATTAAGTCATTAACATCCACACACACGGACTATTCTTGCTAAGAAAACACCTCTGGTAGGAACACAAGAGCAGTGTGGCTTTTGAGGGAAACCATATCTCCTAAGTTGAAATGGAAAAATACTTTCAGATGAAATAATTTTCATTAGAATTATTGGTGAGGGGCAGGACTACAGAAGAAGGCAGGTCCAAGAACAAAGATTTTCCACTAGGACACCTCAAGAATTGGAAGGTGGTAGCTGGTGGTAGCAGAGTGGGGCAGACCCATCAGGTATGTGATGTGGAAGGACAGCTGAAGCAAAGGATCTTGAAGACTGAATTAACACCAATGGAGCCCGCATTTCCCTGTCCACTGGATATGGTGGCTTCTGTTTGAGAACCTATCAATATGGACTTGCCATATTGATCAGATACATCCTATGCCCATCAGTTCTTGCTCCAGGTCAAACCTTATCCCTTCTGTCTCTGAAAGGACATCCTCAGTGCCATGAAGGACATAATTAAATGTATTCATACAAGCAAAAATATTTTCCTTTGTGTAGACCCATTTTCTTATTTCTGTGAATCCATTCTGAGCTGCTAAGGATGCATGTATTCCTTAATTGTATTCTGGAGTGGCTACTATGTACTCCTAACTAAACTGGATGCTAGGCAAAACTCCTTGCCTAATCTCAGAAAGCAAGAGTCTATTGTGAGAAACTTGTCCATTAAATGAGTAATTAATTACAATTTAAAGTGTGAATTACCATCACAGCAATAAATTAATGCACATTATAGTGAGTCTCCTCTTTGGGGAAAGTGTTTTCGTTTGAAGCACGTCTCTTTCATGATATTGTTTTTTCTGCACAATACACAAACTGAAGTGCTCAATTTTGCAGGTGATGGCACTAAAGCAGAAGAGACCAGGTGAGGGAATTCCCCAGTTGTCCAGTGGTTAGCACTTTCAGTACTGAGGGCACAGGTTAAATCCTTGGTTGGGGAACTAATATTCCACAAGCCATGTAGTGCAGCCAAAAAAAAAAAAAGTTTAGGTGATTTCTCAAAGTCTCACTTTTATGTGTTCATTGCTCTCTGTCCTGAATATATGCTTCCTAATTATCATTTTACATCATAATTTGTTGATTAAATTAAATACAGAATTCCTACTTCCTACTTTTATTACATAGTAGAACCCCATTGCATATAACTCAGATTTACCATTTTGTGGGTATGATTTTTTTTAAGTTTTTAAATGTAATTTTAAACAGAACATTGCAAAAATATAAAATTACAGGAAATTTTGAATAGTACAGTACATGAGGAATATAGAAAACCAGAAAAGAGTTAATTAATAAGTAAATAAATAGTTAAGGTGATGACACAGGAGGTTTCCTAATGGAGGGGTGGAGCTTTGAAAGACAAAAATAAGAACAAAAAACAAAGCAGGAAATAAAAAATTGTAACAACAACAAAAAAAGAAAATAGCTAAGAGATGAAGTCATCTAACATCAAGTAAGAGACTCTTGAATATAATTCCTAATCATACATACGTCTTTTGTTCTGTGCTTACAAAATGTCTTATTCTTTGGGTTACATTGTCCTACAGTGACCCTGCAGGAATGCTCCAGGCAGGCATGGCCCTCCTCTCTTTACAGGGAAGTTTGTCTTGTCTAATGTTACCCAGCTAATAAGGAACAATGCTGAGACTCAGACTCAGGACTTCCGGCTCCAGATCTACTCTGTGTCTGCTTCATGACAATATCCTGCTCTTCACCTGCTAGTAATACCTCTGATTGTGTTTGACTGTTCCAGTGGTTTTGCATGATCAATGATCAGACAAAAGGAATCAGATTTACAGCACCAAGACCCTACTTTTAGAGGGAAATTCAGAAGTTTTCCAGAAGTAATTCATGCAAAATGCAGAAGATTTAGAAAATCTAGGGTGACAACAAAAAATCACTCATGATTTCATCAGTCACATGTAACCAGTTTTCAGCCATGTTTTTCTTGCATATTATTTTTTTACAAAAAGAGATTATGTAATTCTTCATCTTTGCCAATTGCAGTTTAAAATTAGCAATATATTTTGTATACTACCCTATATTGATATTCATCTATTGCAGTTATAATATTTCTTTTGTAAGAATTAATGTTAATTTATTAATTTGTTGACTGACCTTCAATTGTTAGGTACCGTTTTTTCACAAGATATATATGGTGACAGTGGTACATTATGTTTCCTGCATTTAAAAAAAAGTGCTTATTTGTAATGTTTGCCAAATTCCATGGTATAAGTACTTCCATCATGACTGATTTCTTTTTTAATTGCTAATAAAGATTCACTGTCACTTGTGATGATTATTGATAGTTACATATTTTAGTCACCTTTTCTTAACCATATATTGGTAGTTTTTGTCTCTGTCTTGTTCTCATTTGTGTTTATAGATCAAAGGAATCTAGGACAATCATTGAAATATATAGTATTTTGAGTTATTTGAATTTGCAAATTTAAAACATTCTTAGGACCACATGCAATAGCATAATAGGCAGATATGAACTGTGATATCAACTCTATCAATTAACAGATTGTTAAATTTGAGCTATGGACCAACCTCTCTGAGGCTGTTACTTCATCTGCAATGCACAAACCATGTTTATTTCGCAGGATTATTGTGAGAGTATTATATAAGATTTAAAGACCTTTGTTGTGGGACAGAGCATGATGGCACAGGGACAGAGGAAAGGCAGAAGTATTGACAACTCCATATGACAGCACAGAGGCTGTTTCCAGAGACAAGGTGACAGCAAGCTGGAATATGGGGGGCTGGAAGAGGGACAACTTTTGTATGGGGCGTCAGGTATGGACGGGAAGGGTGTTGCAGGCTTTCAGTGGATTGGCTAATTCAAATAATTTTCAGGCTCCCAGGTATAGGGTCTGTCCCTTGTCCTCTGGTATCTGCCCTCAGGGACAGTTAGGGCTGATGCCTGGAACTTGAGACCTTAATGGAAGAGTGTGGGATGTGGATTTAACCAGCTGCTCAAGAAAGGAAACTAACACGCTTTTGGCCACAGCCTCAAAACTGAAAATACATCTAGATGAATAAATAAATGAGATAATAAACATGAAGCTCAAAGCCTTCCACCTTCACCCACATTTAAAGGCTTTCCTAGGAGAGGAAAATGAACATTATCCACAGAAGCCATAACAGAGTACTTTTTAACATTTGTGTAGTTTCATCTGTAAATTGAATATTGGGATAACAGTGGTTCTTAACATTCTGGAGTCAAAAGCTCATTGAGAATTCCTTGAAAGCTATCACCAGCCTCCCCTGAAATGTGTAAGACTTATGTACAGAAAATTTTGCTGCAGTTTACTTTGTTGCTTTAGAAACTGCACTTTACAGAAGCATTTATTTTGGTATTAGACGGCTCACTCTGCCTCCATTTTCTTTTCTATTGGAGCAGCTTGGTCAAAGGAGAATATAAGGCCTTCAGTAAAAGCTTGTTAGTTACTGCAGGGCATTTAAACAGAAAGCTACCTGATTAGGTTGGCTAAAATTATCCAGCAAACAATCCAGGCCAGTAATGAGCCTCTCTTTGTCAAACTGCTTTAGAATGGGCTTTCTCTAATCTTCAATAAAAATGAAATGTCCTCCTCAGGTTCAATCAAGTTTTTTGTGACTTGTCTTCTGGAAAATCATAGATTTTTGTACATAGTGAAAAGAAATTTATACTGTTTCCATTTCTTATAAACTTGAAGAAATTCTATTTTTCATGAAGGCAACAGCATCATAGCAATAGACATGGCTTATTTCAAGATAATTGGCAAAAATCTTTGATGTCATTACATTCTAATGTATTTGTAATAATTAATTTAGCAAATATTTATTAGGTACCAACTATGGATCAAGACTTCTCTTGGGTTTTATGGATATAACAAGGAATGGGAAAGATAATTATTGCAATGAGCTGTAATGCGGTGTAGGGCTTCTATCTTTAGCCAAAAAAAAAAATCCCCAGATGTACTGCCAAATCTTTCAAATGCTCTACCTAACTAGAATGTCCCAACATTTTGCTTCCAGTCAAAGACACTGTGTTTTTCTTTTCTAACAAACCAGAGACATCAATTTCCTTGAAGTTTCCAGAACAGACATAAAATAGGAAAATATTTTGATGGCATCATAATTTATATATTCAACAAATATCCTGAGTACCTACTGTATGCCATTCACTGTGGATGCAGCAGTAAACCATAGAGACCTGGTCCCAAGTCCTGTAGTGAGCCGTAAGGGAAGAAAACCAGGAACTATCTGCATTTGAGGACATCAGTAATTCCATCCAGTTTATGCCAAAGAAGGAGGCCATACCTGCCAATTTCTCTAAGACTTCCTTCAAAATATTAAGTGAAAGATCCACATTTCTGGAGTGGATGATACAGACAGGCACAAACCACAAGCTGAGGCACAAATCACTTCTATTTCCAAAGCACAGTTTCCTTGAAGCCTGTCCAATTTGTGTCACATCTCTTCTTGGCAGTACAATAAAAAACTCACAGAGCACTTCAGCTTTTGCACTGGGACTTATTTACAGGATTGTCTACTAGACCTTTTCTAAAAATTCTTTTTTCCTCCAAACATATAGTTAAACAGGCACTCCCGTGATTCTGTAATATGACCCAATTCAATAGCCATAGCCACTGAGCTAAGAGATGGACACCTAACCCCAAATGACAAATACATCTTTCTTCTGCGGCATCTGGATCTGTAATTAAGAATTTAAGAAAAGCATACATTTAAGAAAGGGATCTCAGAACTACCTAATAAGCACAAGGATTCATTTTTTCCTAATGTTTATCAGAGAAAAATTATTCTGGACATCATAACATGGCAGCACAACAATCACATGTCATTTTACTGTCTACAGCAGCGCCTGAAGCTCCTGTACAGTTGCCTTAATAAATACTTTAATAATTTGACTTTATTAATTTGACAAAAATCTGTCCAAAGGATAATTTTCAAAGTCATAAAATAAAATGAAAGAAAACTCATTTTGAACAACCCTGAATCCTATCCTTGGACCGCCTTGGAGGCCCGTGTTCCAGGATCTTAGAAGATGTATTTTTCTTTCATTACTCAAGCCTTCAGTGTTGATACCTATTCCTTCCTAGACCGGAAATGACTTGGCTGTTTCCGAGGCAGACATGATGGACTCCCACTGATTTGGAGTATTAGTGCGAACTGAGGTCTGCAGGCGAGACGAAAGGCTGCCTCTTGTGAATTATAATCTCACCCTTCAAGGGCCAGATACAGAATAACCACAGGGAACAGTTTGTACTGAGACCTCTCCTGCCCTCCGAAGCTGTTGCTTGGTTTCTTCTCTAGTCCTACGTGCTAGCTTCATTGTGTTCCAAAGTTTCCTTTTAAAATACATGGTAGCTAATTCCAGCTTCAAGTGTGAGGAAAGAGCAACTCCATTTTTTTCGTGTGTGAGTCCCATTCCTCTAAATAAGTTGATGGCAGTGCCCATCATTTCTGTTTCTTGAGGTTTACTCTAGTATGTGAATGTGTGTGTGCTTAGTCGTGTCCGACTCTTTGCGACTCCATGGACTGTAGCCCGCCAGTCTCCTCTGGCCACGGGATTTTCCCAAGCAAGAGTACTAGAGTGGGTTGCCATTTCCTTCTGCAAGGGATCTTCCTAACCCAGAGATTGAACCCATATCTCCTGCATTTCCTGCAGTGGCAGGCAGATTTTCTTATTCTGCTGCTGCTAAGTCACTTCAGTCGTGTCCGACTCTGTGTGACCCCATAGACGGCAGCCCACCAGGCTCCCCCGTCCCTGGGATTCTCCAGGCAAGAACACTGGAGTGGGTTGCCATTTCCTTCTCCAATGCATGAAAGTAAAAAGTGAAAGTGAAGTCGCTCAGTCGTGTCCGACCCTCAGCGACCCCATGGATTGCAGCCTACCAGGCTCCTCCGTCCATGGGATTTTCCAGTCAGGAGTACTGGAGTGGGGTGCCATTGCCTTCTCCGTTTCTTATTCTAAAAAAACATAAATGATTGTCAAACATAGGGCCCTTACTGGTTATCAAGTACTTCTCATCATTTTACAGACCACGTGACTGAGTTTCAGAGAATTCATCTAAAGACACGCAGTTATTTAACAATACAAGTGAGGTCTTGTGCCCAGGTCTCCTGACTCTAAAATCATTGCTTTTTTAAAAAATTAGTTTTTATTGGAGTATAGTTGCTTTATAAAATCATTGCTTTTGATGATACCAGGTTTATTCTTCCCCCTGAAGATAGTGCAGGGGAAAAGATTGCCACATTTCTTTTTAATCTCAGAAATCATCCCTGTAATACTTTTGTAGTTAGCAAGCTTTTACCTATTGCTTTTTTTTCCTGAAATTTTAAAGTAATTCTCATGAATTATTCCAAGCACATGGAAGTCAGGCATAAAAGGAGAAAAGAAGGAATAATAGAATACAAAGCTGCAAGCGGGAACCTCTTTTTTACATGTGAAAGTCACTCAGTCGTGTATGACTCTTTGCAACCCCACGGACTATACAATCCATGCAATTCTCCAGGCCAGAATACTGGAGTGGGTAGCCTTTCCCTTCTCCAGGGTATCTTCCCAACCCAGGGATTGAAATCAAGTCTCCCACACTGCAGGCAGATTCTTTACCAGCTGAGCCACCTGGGAAGCCCAAGAATACTGGAGTGGATAGCCTATCCCTTCTTCAGTGGATCTTCCTGACGCAGGTATTGAAGCAGGGTCTCCTGCATTGCAGGTGGATTCTTTACCAGCTGAGCCACCAGGGAATGTTTAATTTCCAATTAGTTGTCAGCAAGAAAACATCCAAAATGCCTCAGAACTAGTTACTATCAAATATGAAATCTTCTCTGCTGCTTCTGCTAGCCAGCATTTCATTTCTCCTTGTAACCTTCTCTGTTTTTTTTTTTTCTAATCCAGGAAGATAATCATTGTCTTGATATTCAATTCTTAGTATTGCTGCACCAAGAAAAAATATGTATCCTGTGCTTGGAACATTCTCCTCCTGCTTGTACTCTTTCTCTTTGGACTGAATTGAGGTATTGGGAATTTCAATCATTGTAAAAGTTGAAAGAAACACTGTTCTCATGTTTTAAAAGATGGAAACATGAAGCAGCTCCTCGAGGCTAGATTAGAGAGCCCCAAATGAGCTGAATATTATACAGCTGCCTGTGGTGATTACAAGACCACACAGATCTTTCCATCTTCCAAAAATTAGACTTTGGTACTTCTTATTTGATCCAAAGGAGTCTTGTATCAATAAACAACATCATCTTGATAAATCCCTGGTACTAATCCACTGCATATTCCAATGCTGTCAGAAGATGCAAAATGACACATGAAGTTAAATGGTCATGGAGACAGAACTGATGAGTCTATCAGGTGTGATTGTCTTTATCCATCAACCTGAAAGTTTGGAGTCAGGAAGAGCAACTCCAGGACCTCTCTAGAAATGTCCCTTTCTGGCATCATCAGACAGTGAGGATGCTGAAAGGATCAGAAGACCTGTCAGGATGCCGTTCTCAAGAAAATATTGTCATTTTCCATTTCAATAAACTACAGTTTCACAGGGGAATAATAAGTTATTGCCCATCTTAGGAATAGGAATTTATATGTGCTACCAAATTATTTTTACATTTGCACAATTGATCTAATCTGATCTCAAAACAAGGGAGATGAAAACCTTCTTTGTATCAACTAATCTATACACCAACCCCTGAAAATAACCCAAAGGAGGAAGAAGCAATCAGCTCTGGTAACAGCAACAGGGTAGATAAAAAGAGATGTGACTCGGGCAGCAGCAGAATTCTCAAACACAAACTTGTTTCTGACCTAAATGTTGCCAGAGAAGCAGATTCCTAGATGTATCTTGGGGCCTGCAGCTGCCAGGAATGTTTTCTGGGTGGTCACAGAGCTCATTAATCACTACTCTGTGTTCACTAGCCTGGTGGCAGGTTGATGTGTAGAAGCCTTTAGGAGTGGGTAAGCTGGCAAATCTCATCATTTTATTGGCTTGTTGAAAACCCTTCAAAACCTAAACTCCTTTACATGGTAAATGAGGCATTTCCTAATATAACTTAAACCTCTCTTCCACGTCATCTCCAACTCTTCCCTCTGCCCTGTCCTGAGCTTCCAGTTTTGTTTCTATGCCTGTGTAAATGCTTCTCCCTTGGTCTTAGCCTTCCTCCTCTTGTCAATCTGGTGAACTATTGTTGTTGTTTAGGCTCCAAGTCGTGTCTGACTCTGCGACCCCATGGACTACAGCATGCCAGGCTCCTCTGTCCTCCACTATCTCCCTCAGTTTGCTCAGATTCATGTTCATTGAGTCAGTGTGCTATCTAACCATCCTATCCTCTGCTGCCCCCTTCTCCTGTTGCCTTCAATCTTTCCCAGCATCAGGGTCTTTTCCAATGAGTCGGGTCTTCACATCAGATGGCCAAAGTATTGGAGCTTCAGCATCAGTCCTTCCAGTGAATATTCAGGGTTGATTTCCTTAACCATATAGCTTTCAAAACCCAGATCAAGCTCCACTTACCACAGATGGTCTATTATTGCCTTGGATCCATCCTCATCATTCAATCTTCTAATTTCTTGTTTACCATTTTGTAACCATTGTTTACTATTGTGACTACCGTTTACTACTATTACTATTGTTTACTACTGTAACTACTGCTTATATTGAATACTATACTAAACTTATATTGAATACTATACTATACTTATATTGAACAATACTAAAATATTGTTCACTACTTTGTAACTATTCTATAAGTGTAGGAATCAACCCATTTAAGGTCTTATCTCAGCACGGAACACAATACTTGGCACATGACTAGAGCTTAGTGAATATTTGGTGAATAAATGAGAGAATGGATCCAGCCAATGAGTGTCTAGATTGTGGCCCAACAATGCTGCAGTTAAATGTACTTTTATTTTAGAATCTAACTATAAACCAAAATTGTTACTCTCAGTCCTAAGTGTTTAAAACTTGGGTTTGGAAGTAAGGCCAAGAGACAAGACAATGAAATTTTAGACAAATCCAGAAGCCAGGCTACATAAAGAATTGGAACAAAGGTTCCAAGTCAGTGACTGACTTCTCCATAAGGAAACTTAAAAACAGTCAAGAACACAAATCTAAAGTCAGGACAGAAAATGATACAGTAGCCCAGGAAGAATGGGAAGAAGACCACTGTGGACAGCAAGTAGTCAAAATCATGTTCTGGCTCCAGATGTCTGACTATACAGAAAAGGGTTACAGACAACTTACCTGGGGTTCAGCAAAAGAAAATTCAGTCACCAAGGGCCAACTAGGAACTCAGTCTAAACATCTCAGGAACAAGGAATAAAGTCTAAAAAGAACTAAGCAATAGATCAACAAGAGTGCCTCATGCCAGGCCATTTACTTGCTTGTTTCTACTTGTATTTTTTCTGCAAGGACAAGCCCTGGTCATAGAATTTAAAGGACTATCCATATCTGTGGAGCAGGAAGAGTGGTGTTTAATAGTTAAGCTGTGGAGTCAGACTGCCTGGGCTAAAAGCCCCAATCCATCCCTTTCCAGCTATGAGGCATTAGTCAGTTACTTAACCTCTGTGAACTGTAAAATGGGACTGAAAATAACACCGACTTCAGAGAGCTGTTGGGAAGATTGAATGAGTTAATCCACTGGAAGAACTTAACCCAGAGACTAGAAGATTCAGAGCAAGTAGGCAGGCAGTTAATTATACTTTTTGAGAAACTCAGGGTAAAAAGCACATATTTATTTTTTCATGTTGAACTAAAAGAGATTCTCTTTCTATTTTTTGTTTTGCTTCTATAAAATAATTATCACAATGCCCTTTAGAGGAAAAAACATACCAACTAAAAAGATACCCCTTTGCACAGAAATAAGAACATAGAAATATAAAACCTAGCCAAAACTTTACAAAATAAGCAGAATGCTATTTGCTAGTTGATGTATTACTTAGAATAAAGGTTGGGTTACAGTTTTTTGAAGCAGTTGCTTAAATATTGATATTATAGCAATATAAAATTTAATTTTATGCATAGGCCATTAAGGTTGGTCCCACCGTTGTATCTTCTGAACTTATAGTTTTCTGTTCCACCATCTCAAAAGTGAGCTATCTTGGTACTTTGACTTCAAGATCATGATCATTAGAGCACCAATCATCACATATGCATTCCAAGGATCAAAAAAGGAGGACAAAAGGAATGCACTTAGAAAAATAAAAACCAGAAATCACCACATCACTTCCCTACACTTAGCCATTTGACCACACCTAGTAGCTGAAAAGACACAAATAAAATCTGTGTTCAGGTGATGATATACTGAACCCCAAATGAGGGATTTTATTATGGTAGGGGAAGAGGGGGAAACTAACCACCTTTGACAGAGCTGGTTTGCATGTGCTCCATGTGGACTGGGGTGTTTGTCTCATAACTCTGCTGCAATAAAAAGCATTTGTAGGAAGGGAATGTGTTTGCCTGTTAGTAACTCATTAAGTTAAACTTCAACTTTCATGAGTTTCTCCCTACCCTTGAGCTTTGTGTCAAAGAAATAGTTGTTTCTGACCAGATGAATTTCACTCTTTGTACAACTATTTCTCAGGCTCAAAGTCCAATTTCTGTATCAGAAGCAATATTTATGAAGTGTTGACTCATAGATTCAAGTCACAGAAAGCCAAGAGCATTTAAAACTGCCTTTTACCTTGATCAGTGGCCCTCTGTTCATGCTGTTCCCATTGTCGTAAGTACCTTCTCTCTACCTAGCAGACTCTTACTCATTCTTCAAAACCCACTTTAAACTTTTTATCTTAGTGATGACTCCTCTCATTCTCCCAGGCACATTTGGCTTTGCCCCCTTTCAATGGCAACCCCCTACAGTAATCTTGCCTGGAAAATCCCATGGATGGAGGAGCCTGGGGGGCTACTTTCCATGGGGTCACAAAGAATAGGACATGACTGAGTGACCTCACTTTCACTTTGGCTCCCACAGCACATTGGTTCTGTCTAGGGATGTCACACTTGACACATTATAATGTGTCTACTTGCCTTCCTGCCCTCTCAAGCTGATGGTGAATTTAGGGCAGCACCCAGGCTTGGAATTAAAAGATGCTTGCTCCTTGGAAGAAATGCTATGACCAACCTAGACAGCATATTCAAAAGCAGAGACATTTTGCCAACAAAGATCCGTCTAGTCAAAGCTATGGTTTTTCCAGTAGTCATGTATGGATGTGAGAGTTGGACTATAAAGAAAGCTGAGCACCGAAGAATTGATGCTTTTGAACTGTGGTGTTGGAGAAGACTCTTGAGAGTCCCTTGGACTACAAGGAGATCCAACCAGCCCATCCTAAAGGAAATCAGTCCTGAATACTCATTGGAAGAACTGATGCTGAAACTCCAATACTTTGGCCACCTGATGCAAAGAACTGACTCATTGGAAAAGACCCTGATTCTGGGAAAGATTGAAAGTGAAAGGAGAATGGGATGACAGAGGATGAGATGGTTGGATGGCATCACCAACTCAATGAAAATGAGTTTGAGCAAGCTCTGGGAGTTTGTGAAGGACAGGGAAGCCTGGCATGCTGCTGTCTATGTGGTTGCAAAGAGTCAGACATGACTGACTGAACTGAACTGAACTGAACTGAACAGGCTTTCAGAAATATTTATTTAATGAATGAATAAATTGACTCCTCTCCCAGTAGGTATTGGTATGCAAATGTGAAAGTGTTAGTCATTTACCAGACTAAGAATACTGGAGTGGGTTGCCATTTCCTTCTCCAGGGGATCTTTAGGTATTGGTATATGAGGCACTATTTCCAAGAAAGTTCCTGTGATCAACATATACAACATGAATGATAATAACCACATTGATAATAGTGGTGCTGGTAGCAGTGGCAGCTATTACTATTTTGCTTGAGTGTGATAATTGTGTCTGAGTGTCAGGAACTTGATAGATAACATGTCAAATCTCTTTAAAACTTCTAAAATTAAGTATGATTATTTATACTTGCCTGATTGTACTAAGGCCCAGCTAGGGCACATAGCCTACAGGTGGTAGAGCTATAGACCCCAGACCCTGCTATAAATTGTATTTCTTAATTAGCACTTCACTCTCTGGGATTAGGCAGAGGTCATTACCCTCTTCGGACATCTTTCTTTTAAAAGCAAACACTCGGAGAGTCACTATCACTCAAATCCCTGACACGTGGAGAGACTTCCTTCATTAGATTCCTCTCCTTGTAACAGAAGGAGCAAGGAATGCACAAAAGCCATGACAGAGGAAACAAGATTATAAACCAGAGTAGAGTGCTTCATGTGCACCATCATGGTCTAACCAAGCATTGGCTTTCTCCAAAGGATTAGGCCATTTCAGGGTAACTGTATTTGCTCCTATTTCAGCTTACTTGAAGGTTTCCCAACAACTGCTTTACTCACGTATCTCTTCCCTAACCTAAGTGTCATTCCATGAACACATTCACATGCACACACTCCACACATGACTTCTTCAACTTCACAGAGAAAATATAACCAGCAGATTGAAAATGCCCTCATTTTCTGGCCATTAAATCTGTAAACTTTTCTGCGTCCCTATCTCTTGTCTCTTCCACTTTCATTCCCTCCTATTATGGTGCAGGAGATAGCCCTCCTCTGTGTTAGTGGTCTCACATCCCCATGCTTTCCCCAGGACCTTACACCAGTCTTTTTTGTTCTTGTTTCTTTAATTTCTTTCTGTGGCATCTTTCTCATCATTATTTAAATAATGCACATATTTTAAAAGCGAAGAAATATTCACTCCCGTATTTAAAAGAAACCACCATTTTTGACTATTAATGCTTTCCTTTTGATAGTTGCTGTATTTTTTCCTCTCCTGTGCAAAGCCTTGAAAAAACTGCCTGTACTCACTGATTCACTTATCTGCCACTCATTCCTCAACTCTCTCCAATCTGGGCTCCTGTCCCCCTCCTTCATCCATATGGGTTCCTGCAATGGTCACCAGCGAATTCTCTGTTTGCCATGCCAATGGACATTTTTCTGTCTTCCTGTTAATGGACTTCTCAGCACATTTGAAATTGTAGATTCTTCTGTCTTTCTTGAAACACTCTGCTCTGGGCTTCAGTAGGATCTAACTTTCTCTGTTCTTTCATCTTTGGCAATAATTTATCTCAGAGTCCCTGGCAGGATCTCTGTCCTTAACTGGCTTCTAATCTTGAGTTATCCAAGGCTTTGAACTTGGTTTCTTCTTTCTCTTACTTTATAGTCTCTCTCTCTTATGATTTATTCCATGCCCATATTGTTAATTATGATGTATATGATGAATACTTTCAAATAAACATCTTTATTCCAAACTTTCCCTTTGAGCTACACACATCTAACAAATTGTTGACTTGACACTTCCCATTGTCCGTCTCAAATTAACCACAAGCTTAACCAGTTTAACCTCACCCATAACTGAACTCTCCTTTCCCAAACCCAGCCTTCCACCAATATTCTCTTGCTTAATAAAGGTCCTTTCTATCTATCCAATTGTTCCCATTGGAAACTTGGGAGCTAACATTTTCTCTAAAGAAATGATTACAACTCTATGTAGCCTGATATCCTATCAGTCTCAGGTGACTTTGGCACATTTCGGTACGCAGCCTCTAAATGGCCATCAATGATCCCACACACTGCTACTCACCCTTATGAATACCCACCCATTGAGTGTAGTTGGACTTGATCACTTCTACTGGTTGGAATATGGCAGAAGTAATGGGACACTTACTCTTGGAAGTAACTTTCAAGATTAAGTTTCTTCCAAGATTAAGTTACAAAAGGACTGGCTTATACCTTGCCCCTTTCTCTCTCTCTCCCTCCCTCAACACTTGTACTGGAGAAAACTAGCTCACATATCATGAGGTCACTCAGTAACACAATGAAAAGGTTCAACACATCCAGGAACTAAAGGTTTCAGCACAAATACTATTTGAGGAATGAAAACACCTAAATAATTTTTTATTTTGCTTTTCCCTCATTACATAAGATGTGGAGCATCTTTTCATATGTTTATTTTCCATGTGTATATCTTCTTTGGTGAGGTGTCTGTTTAGGTCTTTGGTCCATTTTTTCATCAGGTTGTTTGTTTTCTTATTGTTGAGTTTTAAGGGTTCTTTGTATATTTTGGATAACAATCCTTTATCAAATATATCTTTTGCAAATATTTTCTCCCAGTTTGTTTCTTGTTTTTCCATTCTCTTGACAGATCTTTTACAGAACCACTGCCCTTTCTCAAAGCCCTGCCAATAAACACATGGGTGAGGTTGGAATTAGATTTTTCAGCTCTAATTAAGCTTCAAGATGACTTCAGTATTAGCTGATGGCAATGGCATCCCACTCCAGCACTCTTGCCTGGAAAATCCCATGGACAGAGGAGTCTGGTGGCCACAATCCATGGCGTCGCTAAGAGTCAGACAAGACTCAACGGCTTCACTTTCACTTTTCACTTTCATGCATTGGAGAAGGAAATGGCAACCCACTCCAGTGTTCTTGCCTGGAGAATCCCAGGGATGGGGGAGCCTCGTGGGCTGCCATCTATGGGGTCGCACAGAGTTGGACACGACTGAAGTGACTTAGCAGACTACAACCACATGAGACTCTGGACTAACTGAACTCTTTGTTGTTTTAGATTGCTGTTTGAGATAATTTGTAATATAGCACAAGATATTAATAACAATATACATTTGAAGACTGAAAACATACTCTTGTGAACTTAGAGAAACCAGATGTCTTTTTATTTATAAGTTTATCATTCTGTAAAGACTGTAAAACAAACTTATATAGAATATTGCACAGATACTCACCTGATTAGCAACACAATAAATTAAATGCTTTCCTATGAAAGTAGCAGCAGAAGTTTGTTTTCAGCATGAGTTGTCTGTTTTAAAAACTTTAGGTTCACAGTAAAATTGAAAGTACAGAGATTTTCCACAAACTCACTACCCACACACATGCTGTTTTCCCCATGACCACCATCCCCCACCACAGTGGAATATTTGTTACAATTGATTGAACCTTCATTGACACATCACATTCCCCCAAAGTTCATAGTCTGCATTAGAGATCACTCTTGGGGTTGTACATTCTACGAATCTGAACAAAAGTATAATGACATATAGACATCATCATGGTATCAAAGAAGAGTCATACTGCCTGAAAAATCCTCCGTGGTTTGTCTATTCATTGCTTCTCTCCTCACTCTTTGACTGTTACTTCTGAAAAACAAACTGCCACACAAATATAAGGAAGAGGAAGTTAAATATCCAAAATTTATGACCTATAGACATTGATAAAATAACCTGACAAAGCTTAGGCAACACATTATTGACCTCTTCTCACATGTTCTGTTGAAATATTGGGTGGCAAAATTTCTATTGGCTGTCCAAAGATTTGTGAGAATCACCTACAAGTTCAACACACATTAATATGTCCCTTTCCTGAGTACAGTTTTTTTTTTATTTTTAATTCAAGGCTAAAATTTTTAAGTACTTTTACATCTAATTTTTAATTGATTGTAAACTAATCCTCATTTGATTCTTAATCTCTCTTCCCTCTTTTCCCTCCTTGTGTGCTAAATCACTCTGCTCCTTAATTCACTTACCTGCTGCTTCTTTTTTTCAACTTATCTGCCCAAAGATACTGGGCATTTATTTATCAAGACTTTTATACCCAAGCACAAAGGATTCAGGAACCAAGTGAAAGTGAAAGTTGCTCAGTCATGTCCAACTATTTGTGACCCCATGGACTGTAGCCTGCCAGGCTCCTCTGTCCATGGAATTCTCCAGACCAGAATACTGGAGTGGGTGGCTGTTCCCTTCTCCAGGGGATCTTCCCAACCCTGGGATCAAACCCAGGTCTCCCGCATTGCAGGTGGATTCTTTACTGTCTGAGTCACCAGCAAAGCCCTTTGCAGGAACCAAAGGCAAGTACATATAATAAAAAGTAGTAACATGGGCAATGATTAAAGTCAGACATTATAGCATATAATAACAATTATCAGACAACTCCCTAAGAAGAATAAACACAGGCACCTCAGAGCTTTGAGATAGGAAAAACATATCTTTCAAAATAGACAACAGTAGTAATAATCACATGGTTAAATTTGATATAAAAAATTATTCACAATAAATATTAGAAACCTAAAACAGCTTGGTACCAAAATCTTAACATGCATAAGTAAGAATAATTTAACTAAGTATTCAGCATGATATATACTTTTGCTAATATCTAATGTTCCAGATGTTCAAGCTGGTTTTAGAAAAGGCAGAGGAACCAGAGATCAAATTGCCAACATCCGCTGGATCACCGAAAAGGCAAAAGAGTTCCAGAAAAACATCTATTTCTGCTTTATTAACTATGCCAAAGCCTTTGACTGTGTGGATCACAATAAACTGTGGAAAATTCTGAAAGAGATGGGAATACCAGACCACCTGACCTGCCTCTTGAGAAACCTATATGCAGGTCAGGAGGCAACAGTTAGAACTGGACATGGAACAACAGACTGGTTCCAAATAGGAAAAGGAGTCCGTCAAGGCTGTATATTGTCACCCTGCTTATTTAACTTATATTCACAGTACATCATGAGAAACACTGGACTGGAAGAAACACAAGCTGGAATCAAGATCGCCAGGAGAAATATCAATAACCTCAGATACGCAGATGACACCACCCTTATGGCAGAAAGTGAAGAGGAACTCAAAAGCCTCTTGATGAAAGTGAAAGAAGAGAGTGAAAAAGTTGGCTTAAAGCTCAACTTTCAGAAAATGAAGATCATGGCATCCAGTCCCATCACTTCATGGGAAATAGATGGGGAAACAGTGGAAACAGTGTCAGACTTTATTTTTCTGGGCTCCAAAATCACTGCAGATGGTGACTGCAGCCATGAAATTAAAAGACGCTTACTCCTTGGAAGGAAAGTTATGACCAACCTAGATAGCATATTCAAAAGCAGAGACATTACTTTGCCAACAAAGGTCCATCTAGTCAAGGCTATGGTTTTTCCTGTGGTCATGTATGGATGTGAGAGTTGGACTGTGAAGAAAGTTGAGTGCCAAAGAATTGATGCTCTTGAACTGTGGTGTTGGAGAAGACTCTTGAGAGTCCCTTGGACTGCAAGGAGATTCACCCAGTCCATTCTAAAGGAGCTCAGCCCTGGGTGTTCTTTGGAAGGAATGATGCTAAAGCTGAAACTCCAGTACTTTGGCCACCTCATGTGAAGAGGTGACTCATTGGAAAAGACTCTGATGCTGGGAGGGATTGGGGGCAGGAGGAAAAGGGGACAGCAGAGAATGAGATGGCTGGATGGCATCACTGACTCGATGGACATGAGTTTGAGTGAACTCTGGGAGTTGATGATGGACAGGGAGGCCTGGCGTGCTACGATTCATGGGGTCGCAAAGAGTAGGAGACAACTGAGTGACTGAACTGAACTGAATAATAAATATTTTTTAATATTAAATAATAAATTATTGACAAATCTTTGTGACAACATTGAAAGTTTGAATTCGCTTATAGATGGCATCTTTTCTAGAGCTAAAATGACTGTAAGAATCAGTCATATTTCTTCATTTAAATTTAATGGTGAAAATAAAGACTGTAATTATTTTAAAAAGAATCTTCTGTTAGCTGAAGTTATCTAATTGTTTTCATTGACATTATGTGGGTGGAAAAGGGATATAAATAATTGCTATGACTATATTAATCAAGCATTGCTTGAAAAAGAGTACTATTTTAGGAGAAATCATATTAAAGCAACATTAGTGGAACTTTCCTAGTACAACTAGGTGATTTGATGTAAAATTTTAGTAGTTATTATTCTTCACCATTCACTTTTTCACAACCTCATGGATCCCTATAAAAGGGGTACATGCCAGAAAACTGATCACAGTATATATTTTTTCTAAAACATGGTACCAAAGATTCTTCTGGTTTAAAAGTAGTCTACCAATTACCCTGCTGCTGATAGATTTCTGGTTGCATACATCCAAGCTAATGAGAAAACCATATTTTATTCATTATCATTTCTACACACACACTCCTACCTGAAAACATCACTAAATATCTACAAATGTGTTTCTTTTATATCTTCCATAATTTCCAATTAACTAATTCTACACTGTTTTCCTTTGTCAATTTTGTCTAAGATAGTCTATAAATGTTTCTTTCTTAATTTTTATCTATTTATTTATTTTTGGCTGCACTGGATCTTTGTTGCTTTGTGAGCTTTTCTCTAATTGTGGAGAGTTGTGGCTACTCTCTAACAATTGAGCAGGCTTCTTGCCTTGGCTTCTCTTGTTCGGAACATGGGCCCTAGGGCACGCGGGCTTCAGTAGTTGTAGTCCGTGGGCGCAGTAGTTGTGGCTTTTGGGCTCTAAAGCACAGGCTCAGTAGTTGGGGTGTAAGGGCTTAGTTGCTCCTCGGCATGCGGGATCTTCTTGTATCAGGGATCAAACCCATGTCTTCTACACTGGCAGGCAAATTTTTCACCACTGAGTCACCAGGAAAGCTCTATAGACAGTTTCTTATACCTGTTTTATGTGGGAAGCTGTAGAGTAATAATGCCAATGATTACATTAAATATGGTTTTTAATAAAAAGCAAAAGATCAAGCAAAAGAAAGATGCCTACTATATAAATTATATAAAATAAAATTTTATCAAGCTGTTTCTCAACTATATCATGGTAACAAAGTTTGATGAAAACCAGTAAAAATTCTATTTTTATTAGATATAATTTACACATAATAAAATTCACCTTTTAAAAGTATACAACTCAGTGGATTTTAGTATACTCACAAAATTGTGCAGTCATCACTGTTTGGTAATTCCAGAACATTTTCATCACCCACAAAAGAAACTCTGTATCTATTAGTCATCACTCATATTCCTCCCTACCTCCAGCCTCTGATAACTACTATTTGTCTCTACTTGCCTACTTAAGATAAATAGAATCATACAACATATAACCTTTGTGGACAACTTCTTTCACTTAGTGTAATATTTTGAGGTTCATACGTAGCATATTTCAGAGCTCCATTCTTTTTTATGGCTGAGTAATATTCTGTTGGAGCTTTCCTGGTGGCTCAGTGGTAAAGAACCTACCAAAGCAGGAGACTCAGGTTTGATCCCTGGGTCAGAAAGCTTCCCTGGGAAGGAAATGGCAACCCACTCCAGTATTCTTGCCTGGAAAATCCCACAGATAGAGGCGCCTGGCAGGCTACAGTCCACGCAGTAGCATAAGAGTTGGACATGACTCAGTGATTAAACAACAACAAAAGTATTCTGTTGCATGAATATACATTTTTCACCCATTTAACAGTTGATAGACATTTGGACCATTTCTACACTTAGGATGTTACAAAGAATGTTGCTATGAACATTCATGTACAAGTTTTTATGTGAACATATGTCTTCAGTTCTGTTAGGTAGTTTCACTTCCAGTAGGTGTGGAACTGCTGTGTTGGAGTCTGTGTTCTATGTGTTGGATTCTACTGTATTCTAATTCTATCATGTATTTTTCATATCGAGGAACCACCAAACCATTTTCCGCAATGGCTGTAGCATTTTACATTCCTATCAGCAATGTATGAGGGTTCCAATTTCTCTACATCCTCCCCAAATACTTGTTATTTTTTGTTTGTTGGTTTTTAAAAAACATTAAAAAAATATTTAACCTATTGAACATGAGTGGTCTCCTTATTGTTTTGATTTGCATTTCCCTGAGGACCAATGCTGTAGAGCACCTTTTCATGTACTTGTTGGGCATTTGATAATCTTTGCAGAAATGTTTATTTTCAAATTCTTTGCCCACTTTTAAATTTTTACTGTTGAGTTATAGGAATACTTTATATAGTCAGGATAAAAACTCATTGTTAGATATGTAATTTGAAAATATTTTCTCTCATTGTACAGGTTATCTTTTCACTTTTTTAATAGTATCCTTCAAAGCACAAAAAATTTTAATTTTAGTGAAATACAATTTATCCATCTTTTTTTTTTTTCTTTGTGTGGTGCTATACATAAGAAACCATTGCCTAATACAACATCACATGCTTCCCTCATGGCTCAAACAGTAAAGAATCTGCCTGCAATGCAGAAGACCCAGCTTCAAACCCTGGGTCAGGAAGATCCTCTAGAGAAGGAAATGGCAACCTACTCCAGTGTTCTTGCCTGGAGAATCCCATGAACAGAGGAGCGTGGTGGGCTACAGTCCATAGGGTCACACAGTCTGAGTGACTAAAACACAACAACAATCTAACATTACAAAGATTTGTGCCTATGAGTTCTAAGAATTTTATTGTTTTAGCTCTTGCATTTGGCCTTTGATCCATTTGTATGTGGTGGGAGATAGGGATCTATCTTTATTTCTGGGCACTTGGATATCGTTTTCACAGTACTATTTGTTGAAAAGAGTTAATTGTCTTGGAACCCTTGTTGAAAATTGATTGACCATAGATGTAAGGGTTAATTTCTGGACTCTCAATTCCATTCTATTGATTATATACTAATCCTCATGTCAAAGCACATAGCTTTGATTGCTATAGCTTTGTAGTAAGTTTTAAAATTGGGAAGTGTGAGCCCTCCAAATTTGCTCTTCTCTTTCAACATTATTTCAGTTATTCCATGTATCTTGCATATTTAGATGAATTCCAGTATCAGTTTATCAATTAATGCAAAATCATCATAGAGGATTTGGATAGGGATTACAGTAAATCTATAGATAGCTTTGAGAACTATGATCATCTTAGCAATAGTAAGTCTTCCAATTCATAAACACAGGATGTCTTTGGATCTATTTATATCTTTAGTTTATTCCAATGAAGTTTTGTAGTTTATTGATGTAAAAGTCTTACATTTAAATTTATTCTTAAGGATGTTATTATAAATTGAATTATTTTCTTAATTTTACTTTTAGATTGCAAGTGCATAGAAATGTAATTGGATTTTTATATTGACCTTTTATCTTATAACCTTGTTAAACTCACTTATAAGCTCTAGTACTGGGCAGGGGAGATTCTTATTATTTCCTTTATGTAAGATCATGTCATCCGCAAATAAACATACTTTTACTTCTTTACTTCAAATATGGAAGATGTTCTTTTCCTGTTCTTGCCTAATTTCCCTGGTTAGAATTTCTAGAAAAATGTTAAATATAATGTACTTCCTTAGAGAAAACAAGTAAAGAGTTTATTTCAAAAAAGAGTGGTCCATGTTTCTTAAATGTGTGCAGAGTGACTGAAGCTCCACTTCAACAAATAAAAACATCAACCAAAAAAAAAAAAATACACTTCCTTGCCTTTTTCCTAATCTTGAGGGAGAGCATTCAGTCTTTCATCATGAGGTACAATGTTAAATGTAGATTTTTTTATAAAGCCCTTTAACAGACTGAAGAAATTCCTTCCTATCTTAGTGTATTGAATGTTTTGTCAAATGCTTTAAAAGCATATATTAAGATAATCATGTGTGTTTTGACATTCATTGTATTAATTGGTTTATCATACCGATTGACTTTGGAACCAGACTTGCATTTCTGGGGAAAATCCCACTTGGTCATTTTGTATAATACTTTTCATGCATTGTGGATTATGTTTCTAGTATTTTGTTGAGTCTTTTTGCATTTATATTCATAAATGATATTAGTCTATAATTTGCTCTTTTTGTGATGTCTTTGTCTTTGTGATATTTTTGGTATCAGTGTGGTATGGCCTAATGGGATGACTAGAAGAGTATAGAATACTTCTATTTTTTTGGAAGAGTTTGTGAAGTATTGTTAGGTGTCCTTAGATGTTGGAAGAATTCATCATTGAAGTCATTCAGTCTTGGGATTTTCTTTGTGGAAATTTTTTTGAATACTGATTGAATCTCTTCAGTTGGTGTAGATCTATTTAGATTTTCTATTTCAGTAGCTTATGCCTTTCTGGGATTTGTCATTTTGTCTAGGTTATCTAATTTGTTGACATATAATTACTTATAATTTTCTCTCTTTGTAATTTTCTTCTAGTGATATTGGTAGTAATGTTCCCTCTTTCATTTCTGATTTTAGTAATTTGAGCATTCTTTGTTTTTTCTTGGCCAGTCTAGCTAAAGACTTGCCAGTTTTGGTCTTCTGTCTGATAGGAACTCAGGAGAGCTGGATAGAGCTAAGCTGCCAGGTGTTGGAGTAGCCAGTTAAGATAGCAAGCCAAAATAACAGTCAAGTGTTTAATTATTTCCTTACTTAGTCTATGCAAGAGGCTAAACTTGAGAGAATGCTGATTCTCCTTTGTTCCATTTTCCCCATGAAATGACACTGGTCAAGGACCAAGTTAATTAGCATATGGGTGGGAGTCATCTCTCTGTAGAGGGAGCCCCGAACAGAAAAGGTTCCTGAAGGTTCATGTACCCAGAACCCCAGGGAACACCAAGGGGAAAGGCAAGAAACTGGAAGTACTAAGTGAAGAAAACTGTCATCAGGAGTCCCCTATTCCCAAGTAAGGTAGACTATGCAGCGGCAACTGAGGAAGGCTCCTAATGAAGGCTCCAGATGAAGTTCAGTTCAATTCAGTTCAGTCGCTCAGTTGTGTCCGACTCTCTGCAATCCCATGAATCGCAGCACGCCAGGTCTCCCTGTCCATCACCAACTCCCGGAGTTCACTCAGACTCATGTCCATCGAGTCAGTGATGCCATCCAGCCATCTCATCCTCTGTCGTCCCCTTCTCCTCCTGCCCCCAATTCCTCCCAGCATCAGAGTCTTTTCCAATGAGTCAACTCTTCACATGAGGTGGCCAAAGTACTGGAGTTTCAGCTTTAGTATCATCCCCTCCAAAGTACACCCAGGGCTGATCTCCTTCAGAATGGACTGGTTGGATCTCCTTGCAGTCCAAGGGACTCTCAAGAGTCTTCTCCAACACCACAGTTGACTCTTTTCTCCTTCCTATGTATAGGCCACACTTTCTTATTGCCTCACATATTCTGTAATTACTTTTGAAAATTGGACATTTCAGTGATATAATGCGGTGACACTGGGAATAAAATTCCTCCTCCTCACCAGTATTTGTTGTTGTTGCTGTTTTTTTAAATATGGCTGGGTTTTTTTTTTTTTTCTTTTAATTTCCTGAGCTAAGCCTGTATTCTTTGTTATGCATGCTTACTGAAATCTTTGTTTAATTAGCTTAGTGGTTAGATAATGACTGGTCTGAGATATTTTTAAAGGCCTTGAACCAATAAGTCTGTCTTTGGAGCCTTTGATGAAACCTTTTATGAAGGACTCAGTGTCTATTTTGGGACATGCCCTAAATGCACAGGCAGGTAGTTTGCCACATTGTCTTAATCTTCACTTCCTGATCACACAGAACCCCAGAGTAACAGTAAGTGAGATGGTAGAGCCCTCTCAGATCTTTCTTATGCAGTTACAGAGCTCAACTCTTGTACGTTACTTTTTAGATTCTCAGGAATCTGTTGGAAATTTTTAAAGCCTCCTCTGGACATTTCATTCTCAGGTATTCATTGAAGTGCTTTGTTCAATTTGTTGTTTGCCCCAACCATTATCACAGCTTCAAGCAGTTGTCATGTCATGTTAAACAGCTGCCATTGATTGTTATTGACAAATGCCCCAGAGAAAAGGCTGGTTTTTTTCCACTAAGAGAGCTCTTGTTTTTCAGTCACTCAGTCGTGTTTGAATCTTTGTGACACCATGGACTGCAGCACGCCAGGCTTCCCTGCCCTTCACCATCTCCTGGAGCTTGCTCAAACGCATATCCATTGAGTTAGTGATGCCATCCAAGCATCTCATCCTCTGTCGTCCCCTTCTCCTGCCTTCGATCTTTCCCAGGATCGGGGTCTTTTCTAATGAACTGACTTCTTGCATCAGGTGGCCAAAGTATTGGAGCTTCAGTGTCAGCATCCGTCATTCCAATGAATATTCAGGATTGATTTTCTTTAGGATCTGCTGCGTTGATCTCCTTGCAGTCCAAGGGATTCTCAAGAGTCTTCTCCAACACCACAGTTCGAAAAAAAGAGCTCTCAGTCAGGTCAAATAGACAAGGTTCACAAAAGAGATTTTCTAGGAAAGTGCCAGGGAGGCCAGAAAATAATAGTTATCTGGGAAGGAGAACTTGAAGGAACTCAAACCCCTTCTTTGGCCTCCAGTGTCTGCTAGGCAGCCAGTTTTCACCACAGTTTCAGGGCTGTTGGCTTTTAAGACTCAGAACTGTGAAGGTGAGTGGGGACTGGAACAAGGTAAATGCCACAGAGCTTGCTGTTCTTACTGAGGTTTAGTCATCTTTCTTAAATGATCTCCAGACTGTTATAAGCCTTTGGTTAATTTCCAGAGTTTTAAAAAATTAAATGATTTTTTGCTAGTGCTCTTATTGTTTTTATGGAAGAGAGAGGTTTTGGTGGGCTTTATTTAGCCATACCCATTGCCATTCAGCATCATTTCCTTTTTCAAAATATTTATTATTTATTTATTTAAAATTATTATTTATTTATTTTTGGCTGCACTGGATCTTCATTGCTACACAGGGGCTTTCTCGGGTTGCAGAGACTGAGGGCTAATTTTCATTGTGATGCTTGGGTTTCTCATAGTGGTGGCTTCTGTTGTTGTGGAGCATGAGCTCTAGGCATGCCAGTTTCAGTAGTTGCGGTGTATGGGCTTAGAAGTTGCAGCTCGCAGGCTCTAGAGTGTTGGCTCAATAGTTGTGGCACACAGGCACAGTTGCCTCATAGCTTGTAGCATCTTCCTGGACCAGGGATTGAACTAGTGTCCCATGCATTGCAAGGTGGATTCTTAACCACTGGACCATCAGGGAAACCTAAATCTTTATTTATTTACTTGGCTGTGCCTGGTCTTAGCTGTGGCACACAGGATCTTCATGGGACACACATGTGGATCTTTTGTTGCAGTGCCCAGACTCTCTAGTTGTGGCTTGCGTGCTTTGTTGGTCCCCAGTATGTAGGATCTTACTTCCTCAACCAAGGATCAAACCCACGTTTCCTGCATTGCAAGGCAGATTCTTAATCCGTGGGCCACCAGGGAAGTCCCCAATATCATTTCTTAAGATGACATTCTTCTTTTTCTTCTCCAGAAATTTTTTACTGAACTGAGTTATAGTCAGTGGACATATCAAATATTTTCATAGCAAGCTTGTATTTGTATCTGCTTTTGTTCCTAAGAAGTATTTGTTGAAATTGGAAACTTTAAAAAGCAAAACTTTTGACATGTTAATGGAATTCAAATAAGTTTAGTAACGTTTTGATACAATATCTTGGTACACAGAGGTCTCCAAATGATGGATTGGCTTGAAAACCATTAGATAAAAAAAAAAAAAAAAAAGATGATCTGAGCCACAGTAACTATTAATCTTATGATTATTATTATTGATTATAACAACTATATATTGAGCTTTTGCTATGTGAAATGCCCATCTAGGGAGAATTGCAAAGAAAATAAGACTATATTAATGATTTAATACAACAAACTTCATTACCTTATTAATCATTATAGTCATCAGTTACCAGTGTTTAAGCATATGAGATTTATTTCTACAGATAAGTCAATATATCTGGTGCCTTTTTTGCTTGAAGTTATAAAAACTACATATGACAAGTCTTAATGATGAAGATTCCTGCATTATAGCTTTCATTTTCTGATATAGTATACATAATTTTTACAATAATGGAAAAAGAAATGTAACCTTTCCATTGATATTTATTTACTGTTTTTATTTATTTCCATACTTTCTTGCACTTTTTACTGAATACTAACAGCACAAATTCTTTTGACTAATATGTTCATAATTTTATATTGTGAACTTAGAAGAGAGCTTTCAACTAAACATAAGCCAAAAAGCCTTTGCTGATTCTCTTAATATGCAAACTATCAGATGCCAATTCACTTGGTGAGTCTTTCCACTGCAGTTGCATGTGTGTGGGCAGGAATGAAGGCCAAGTTTTCATTCCTTTTGCTGTTTCTTGTCATGTTGGTTTTAGACTACTGCTATTGGGTCCAACTGAACCTCTTCTCACAGTGGGTGGGCCTGGAGATATTTTCTCCTCATATCCTTTTTAATCCCATTCCCCCACTGGTGGTAAGCATCTTTAATTTCTCTTTATTTTCACCCAACTAAAAAATCTATTTGCTTTCTGAATTTTATTGCAAGATGATTATTTGACCCATAATTTTTTTTAAATAAATACTTTATATTGAGACAAAAATTTTACATTTCAGTGAGAGATCTAGTGGATAGACTACTTTAAGTCTTTCAAAAACATTTTATTCAATATTAGTGTTGAACACTACTTGTGTGTTCTCTTCCAAACCATAAATGGGCAGTCTTCAAGGTAGTAAGGTGAAATCTTGAATTTGAGTTCTGGTCTAATCTATTTAGATTCTTTGGGTCCTAAAACTGAATTGAACAAAACATTAAAAATGTTTTTTTGTTGTGGTTGTTGATTTTGGAAATAATCTTTTTTGGTAAGTAAGAAAGTTTGAGGGAAACGACACAGTCCCATAGTCACTATGATTAAGCTGTTTAGAGAGGGAAAAAAATTACAAATACACTTCCAATATTTATTTAGCCAATAAAAATGCTTCATGTTTCCCTATGAGATCTAGAAAATAAAGGTGTAATGAATTAGTGAACTTGACATTTATTTCCTTCTATGTCTATTAGAAGGTATACTAGGTACTTATGGTATAAATGCTGAATCAGTTCAGTGGCTGAGTCGTGTCCGACTCTTTGCGACCCCATGAACCACAGCACTCCAGGCCTCCCTGTCCTTCACAAACTCCTGGAGTCCACCCAAACCCATGTCCATTGAGTCGGTGATGCCATCCAACCATCTCATCCTCTGTCGTCCCCTTCTCCTCCTGCCCTCAATCTTTCCCAGCATCAGGGTCTTTTCAAATGAGTCAGCTCTGCAAAACAGGTGGCCAAAGTATTGCAGTTTCAGCTTCAACATCAGTCCTGCCGATGAACACCCAGGACTGATCTCCTTTAGGATGGGCTGGTTGGATCTCCTTGCAGTCCAAGGGACTCTCAAGAGTCTTCTCCAACACCACAGTTTAAAAGCATCAATTCCTCAGTGCTCAGCTTTCTTTATAGTCCAACTCTCACATCCATACATGACTACTGCAAAAACCATAGCTTTGACTAGACGGACCTTTCTTGACAAAGTAATGTCTCTGCTTTTTGATATGTTGTCTGGGTTGGTCATAACTTTCCTTCCAAGGAGTAAGCATCTTTTAATTTCATGGCTGCAGTCACTATCTGCAGTGATTTTGGAGCCCAGAAAAATAAAGTCAGCCACTGTTTCCCCATCTATTTACCATGAAGTGATTGGACCAGATGCCATGATCTTTGTTTTCTGAATGTTGAGCTTTAAGCCAGCTTTTTCACTCTCCTCTTTCACTTTCATCAAGAGTCTCTTTAGTTCTTCTTCACTTTCTGCTATAAAGGTGCTGCCATCTGCATATCTAAGGTTATTGAGATTTCTCCTGGCAATCTTGATTCCACCTTGGGCTTCTTCCAGCCCAGCGTTTCTCATGATGTACTCTGCATATAAGTTAAATAAGCAGGATGACAATATACAGCTTGGACATACTCCTTTCCCGATTTGGAACCAGTCTGTTGTTCCATGTCCAGTTCTAACTGATGCTTCCTGACCTGCATATAGGTTTCTCAAGAGGCACATCAGGTGGTCTGGTATTCCCATCTCTTTCAGAAGTTTCCACTGTTTATTGTGATCGACACAGTCAAATGCTTTGGCATAGTAAGTAAAGCAGAAGTAGATGCTTTTCTGAAACTGTCTTGCTTTTTTGATGATCCATCAGATGTTGGCAATTTGATCTCTGGTTCCTTTGCCTTTTCTAAATCCAACTTGAACATCTGGAATGTCATGGTTCACGTACTATTGAAGCCTGACTTGGAGAATTTTGAGCATTACTTTGCTAGCGTGTGCTGCTGCTGCTGCTGCTAAGTTGCTTCAGTCATGCTGTGAAATAAGTGCAATTGTGCGGTAGTTTGAGCATTCTTTGGCATTGCCTTTCTTTGGGACTGGAATGAAAACTGACCTTTTCCAGTCCTGTGACCACTGTTGAGTTTTCTAAATTTGCTGACATACTGAGTGCAGCAGTTTCACAGCATCATCTTTCAGGATTTGAAATAGCTCAACTGGAATTCCATCACCTCCACTAGCTTTGTTCATAGTGATGCTTCCTAAGGCCCACTTGACTTCACATTTCAGGATGTCTGGCTCTAGGTAAATGATCACACTATCGTGATTATCTGGGTAGTGAAGATCTTTTTTGTATAGTTCTTCTGTGTATTCTTGCCACCTCTTCTTAATATCTTCTGCTTCTCTTAGGTCCATACCATTTCTGTCTTTTATTGAGCCCAGCTGTGCATGAAATGTTCCCTTGGTATCTCTAATTTTCTTGAAGAGATCTCTAGTCTTTCCCATTCTGTTGTTTTCCTCTATTTCTTTGTATTGAAGAAAAAAAGACCTACACTGAATGTCAGAAAACTGACATTCCAGACATATTTCTACATAATAGGTTCCATTATACTGATCCAAATTATTAATTTTCCCTTTAAATTAGGATTATAAAAACTAAATCTCAAATTGCAGTGATATATTTGAAAATCTGAAGATGCTATACACATGCAATATTATTGTTACCTATTTGTATTTTTAAGGAGAGAAACAGGCAAACTTTTAAAACTTCTTAAAGGCTGAAAATAAGAAACAAGAAAGCAAATTATCTTCATACAACTTTCTAAATATATTAGGAGTGAATCTGGAATCTGGGCACCAATTTCTTAATATTTCACCCTGAGAGTTTCATAGATGTATTTGACAATGATCGTTTCCACTGTCATTATTTCCACTACCATCCCAATAGTGTGAAGAGAGAATACGTAAGAACGGCTCACAGCACCATTTGTGGCAGACAGTGATAAGCGTTTATCAAAATGGTTTCCTTTCCTCTTGGGCACAAAGCTAGCCCACATTTCTCAGTTGCCTTGCAATTAGGAGATTCATGGGGCAAAATTCTAGAAAATAGCATGCATGCAGAAGTGATGTAATATATTACCAGATCTGGACTTTAAAACACTCCAGTGCATAATTCTTGTCCTCCTTCCCTATTTTTCAGCTAAACAGAGAAGAGTGCATGGACTTAGAAAAGGGGAAAGCACAAGAGGACAGAAACCTGGGTCCCTTCCTTTTCACTGTGCTAAGTTTCCAAGATTTGGGTATTGTTACATCAGTTAATGATCTTTACTAACTCACTATCATAGGATTTTATAGTCAGTTTCATTTGAAGTTCTGGTTATATACATTATGAAGAAAACTGTGGTATCAATTTGGAGTAAATATTTGTAATGATTGTTTGACAGCCTATGAATAAAACAACTGGTTAGTTGATCAAATCTTTAAAACTCAACTTGCTGCTTGAGTCTCATATTTGTAAATATAGCCTTAGTGCCTGCTCTTGAGAGTTTGATGAAAAACACAGAGCTTCCATATTGACCCATGAATGAGATATAAAGAGTGGCTGAGTGGCTGAGCTTCCTTTTTTTTTTTTTTTCACTTTTTATTTTGTATAGGAGTACAGTAGATGATCTCTTTTGTATAGTTCTGAGTATTCTTGCCAGCTTTTCTTAGTATCTTCTGCTTCTGTTAGGTCCATACCATTTCTGTCCTTTATTGTGCCCATTTTTGCATGAAAAGTTCCCTTAGTATCTCTAATTTTCTGGAAGCAGAAGACATTAAAAAGAGGTGGCAAGAGTACCCAGACAAATTATTCAAAAGAGATCTTCATGACCCAGATAATCACGATGGTGTGATCACTCACCTAGAGCCAGACATCCTGGAACACAAATCAAGTGTGCCTTAGGAAGCATCACTATGAAAAAAGCTAGTGGAACTGATGGAATTCCAGTTGAGCTATTTCAAATCCTGAAAGATGATGCTGTGAAAATGCTGCACTCAATATGTCAGCAAATTTGGAAAACTCAGCAATGGCCACAGGACTGGAAAAGGTCAGTTTTCATTCCAATCCCAAAGAAAGGCAATGCCAAAGAATGCTCAAACTACTGCACAATTGCACTCATCTCACTTGCTAGTAAGTAATGCTCAAAATTCTCCAAGGCAGACTTCAGCAATATGTGAACTATGAACTTCCAGATGTTTAAACCGGTTTTAGAAAAGGTAAAGGAACAAGAGATCAAATTGCCAACATCAGTTGGATCATCAAAAAAGCAAGAGAGTTCCAGAAAAGCATCTACTTCTGCTTTATTGACTATGCCAAAGCCTTTGACTGTGTGGATCACAATAAACCGTGGAAACTTCTGAAAGAGATGGGAATACCAGACTACCTGACCTGCCTCTTGAGAAATCTGTATGCATGTCAGGAAGAACTGGACATGGAACAACAGACTGGTTCCAAATAGGAAAAGGAGTATGTCCAGGCTTTATATTGTCACCCTGCTTATTTAACTTACATGCAGAGTATAGCATGAGAAATGCTGGACTGGAAGAAGCACAAGCTGGAATCAGGATTACCGGGAGAAATATCAATAACTTCAGATATGCATATGACAGCACCCTTATGGCAGAAAGTGAAGAACTAAAGAGACTCTTGATGAAAGTGAAAGAGGAGAGTGAAAAAGTTGGCTTAAAGCTCAACATTCAGGAAACTAAGATCATGGCATCCGGTCCTATCACTTCATGGCAAATAGATGGGGAAACAGTAGAAATAGTGACAGACTTTATTTTGGGGGGCTCCAAAATCACTGCAGATGGTGACTGCAGCCATGAAATTAAAAGATGCTTGCTCCTTGGAATAAAAGCTATGACCAACCTAGACAGCATATTAAAAAGCAGAGACATTACTTTGCCAGCAAAGGTCTGTGTACTCAAAGCTATGGTTTTTCCAGTAGTCAAGTATAGATGTGAGAATTGAACTATAAAGAAAACTGAGCGCCCAAGAATAGATGCTTTTGAATTGTGGTGTTGGAGAAGACTCTTGAGAGTCCGTTGGACTGCCAGGAGATCCAACCAGTCCATCATAAAGGAAATTAGTCCTGAATATTCACTGAGAGGACTGATACTGAAGCTGAAACGCCAATACTTTGGCCATCTGATGTGAAGAACTGGCTTATTTTAAAAGACCCTGATGCTGGGAAAGATTGAAGGCAGGAGGAGAAGGAGATGACAGAGTCTGAGATGGTTGGAATGCATCACTGACTTAATGGACATGAGTTTGAGTAAGCTCTGGGAGTTGGTGATGGACAGGGAAGCCTGGTGTGCTGCAGTCCATGGGGTCTCAAAGACTTGGACATGACTGAGCGACTGAACTGAACTGAACTGAACTGAACAGCTGATGAACAGTCTTGTGATAATTTTGGGTGGATGGCAAACGGACTTGACAATACCAATATATGTATCCAATCATTTGTGTGAGGGACTCCTAAGCCTCTGGGGGAACAATAACTTGACAGCACTGACAGCTGGCATTATCTCTAAGACTTTCAAAGATGGCAAATGATTCAAGAACAAGATGAAGACCTGTTGACATATTTGGCCAAAGAAAATGAGTTGAAGGGAATTTCTGCCAACTTGAGCAAATACTGACATGAACAGTAAAGTTAAAACAAAAAGAAAGCAAAAGATAAAGTTGAGTTTCAATGTTGGAAATATGAGTTGAAATTTATTCTTGAAGTTCAGCGATAGACATTGGGGCTACAGTTGGTAATGAAGCATACCTTATCCTATGCCCCAAATAAGCCTAACTTATTAGGCTTACTAGACTGGCAAGCAGTTTGAAGGAGCCAAGATGTTAAGCCTTCTAATATGAATCCAAGGCTCGCTCATGAGAAAAACAAAGTCCCACTGTCAATCAGTCAAGTGCATTTTTCATCATAAAGAGTATTAACAATATAATTGTAAGAGCAAATTTAGAAAATTTGAGTTACTGAATGTTATAGGCTGAAAATCACTATGCAAATGGATATTGTGAGAAATAAGGTGAATTCTGTAAATCTTTAATCCAGTATTCAAAAATTTACTTTGCCAACAAAGGTCCATATAGTCAAAGTTATGGTTTTGTCAGTAGTCATGTATGGATGTGAGAGCTGGACCATAAGGAAGGCTGAGCACCAAAGGATTGATGCTTTGAACTGTGGTGTTGGAAAAGACTCTTGAGAGTCCCTTGGACTGCAAGGAGATAAAACCAGTCAACCCTAAGGAAAATTAATCCTGAATATTCATTGGAAGGATTGAGGCTAAAGCTGAAACTTCAATACTTTGGCCACCTGATGTGAAGCTGACATTAGAAAAGCCCCTGGTGCTGGGAAAGATTGAAGACATAAGGAGAAGGGGATGACAGAGAACAAGATGTTTGGTTGGCATCACTGACTCAATGGACGTGAGTTTGAGCAAGCTCTAGGAGATGGTGAAGGACAGGGAAGCCTGGCATGCTACAGTATACGGGGTTGCAAAGTGTCAGACACGACTGAGCGACTGAACAACTGTACAACAACAAGAATTAATTCTAGGCCATCATTCACTAGTCAAGTAGATACAAAGCCAAATATTTGTGAAGGGTCTCTGTGTCATGGGTATGAAAACAGAGAGAAGCTTAAATATCACTGTCCAAGTAGCAATATTGAAGCATGCATCAGGAGCATCAAAACTTACACCTTTAAAATGAAAGAGACCATTACAGGGATAGTCCTGTAGTCTGGTGGGACTCCAGCCTAAATTAATTATGACATAAAACCAAACTCAGGTGTAGTGTGTAAAGAAAAGCAAGCAGGTGTGGTTTCTCAGTCAGAAGGAACACTGAGAGATCATTCTATAACATGGTGGTGGTGGTGGTTTAGTCTCTAAGTCATGTCCAACACTTATGACCCCATGGACTGTAGCCCTCCAGTCTTCTCTGCCCATGGGTCTATAACATAACTTTTAAAGTCTTGATCATGCCTCATTTCAAGCCATTTTCCACAAAGTCAGTGATAGTTCTGAAGAACCTGAGACTGAGACAGTCAATTAAATCATTAGAAAGGGTCAATTTGAGTAAGAAAGTGAAGAGCCTATAATTTAGTGACTTCATTCTCTATAAGAGGTAACTTCCAGCCAGAAAATGCTGGGTCATTTTCTTTATGATATTCCCACTACTCAGAAGCCTTGGTTTCCTGGGAATAGTAAGGGATGCTGTATGTGTTAAAGCTATTTCAAAACTGACTGAGATAATCGGCAGGTAATATTCATATATGTACAGACATAAACAAAGCTATTATGCCAGTGTGGAACTACCCAGTTTGTTGACCTAAAATAACTAACAAACATTCACTAATTGAAAAAACGAGGGGAACAACAAACAAAATCTTACAACTAATAGCTTTCAATAACAGGATGCATATTGCCTAATGTTCATTGCAGAACTATGTACAACAGCTAGGACATGGCAGCAGCCTAAATGCTGCCTAAATTCATCAACAGATGAATGGATAAAGAAGTTGTGGTAAATATATACACTGGACTATTAGCCATAAAAAGGAAAGATTGGGTCATTTGTAGTGATGTGGATGGATGTAGAGTCTATCATACAGAGTGAAGAAAGCTGGAAATAGAAAAACAAATATTGTATATCAATGCATATGTATGGAATCTAGAAAGATGGTACAGATGAGCCAGTTTGCAGGGCAGAAAGAGAGACACAGACGTAGAGACAGACATGTGGAAGTGAGGAGGGGAGGGGATGGGTGAGACAAACTCGGAGAGTAGGATTGACGTACATACACTGTAAAATAGCTAGTGAGAAGCTGCTGTCTAATAAGGGAACTCAGCTTGTGCTCTGTGATAATGTAGAGGGGTGGGATGGGGGGTTAGGAGGGAAGCTCAAGAGGGAGGGGATAGATGTGTACATATAGATGATTCACTTCATTGTACAGCAGAAACTAATGTAACATTGTAAAGTAATTATATTTAAAAAAATGTGTAAATTTTGAAATAAAGTACCAAGCTTTTATCTTGCAGAGTGAGGGAAAAAACAGAGGCAATTGGTTAGATAATTCAGGAGAAGATATGATAGTTTACTTAAGAAGTTCAGTACAATGGCTTCAGAAGAAATCCAAATAGACATGTAACAATGTTAATTTTATTACTTGCTTCGTCAATGACTAAGGGATCCTTGGGCATTCCAGTTGACTCAGTGGTAAAGAACCCACCTGCCAATGCAGGTGCCTAGAGGGCACGGGTCAGATTTCTGGGTCAGGAAGGTACCTTGGAGAAGGAAATGGCAACCTACTTCAGTACGCTTGCTTGAAGAATCCCATGGACAGAGGATCCTGGCGGGCTACAGTCTATGGGGTAGCAAAGAGTCAGACACAACTGAACACGCATGCAGGCAAGGGACTTTTATGTGACTGTTTTCCTGGAAAATATTCTAATGCTATTTTATTAATACTTGAAAATAGTTCCCAGAAAAAAATTACCTTTGATTGTTAACATCTGTCTTTTAAAAAGAGAGAGAGCTTTTATCAGGTTTGAAACACCTGATATGAGAAAATTCTGTTTTTATTTCCAAAGTCTTTGTATTGTTCCCAGATTTCATTCAAGCATTTTTCAGGAAATAATGATACATATAAAGGGATAAAGTTGGGAAGAAAAATTAGATGAAACTTGCTAAAGGGGTGTGGCATTAATAATAAGTGTTTGCAATTTACTTCTGCATATTTATAGTGATTATTAGACAAAACCCAACTGCCCCCTCCTCAGAGACCATTGTTCTCATTTTTGTTTTATATGTAATTACTCTGTATGCTGGCCTCCTGAAGCAGTAAGGAAGGGGTTCCTCTTGGTTTCCTCTTCCCTATTCAGTTTCCATAGCCAATGATAGCTGTCCACAGTTAAGCTTAAAGAATAACAGCTCATTATGAATACCCTATGTTAAAGGGCAGCTTCTTATGGGGGAGAATGTTTACCTTGATGACAACCAACTGACAGGGCTTCTGCCTTATTTCTTATGTCTATAATAATGTCTGAAGTTATCTACATTATTATTCTTGATGTGTTTCTTTTAAATACACTTAATTAAAGACAGAAGGAATGAGAATTTTATGTTGTTGTCTATACAGTTGAACATGGCACCCCACTCCAGTACTCTTGCCTGGAAAATCCCATGGATGGAGGAGCCTGGTGGGCTGCCGTCTATGGGGTCGCACAGAGTCGGACACGACTGAGTGACTTCACTTTCACTTTTCACTTTCATGCATTGGAGAAGGAAATGGCAACCCACTCCAGTGTTCTTGCCTGGAGAATCCCATGGATGGAGGAGCCTGGTGGGCTGCCGTCTATGGGGTCGCACAGAGTCGGACACGACTGAAGCGACTTAGCAGCAGCATACAGTTGAACACGACACATTCTTTCTCAACCTGTAACATAGGAACTAAACTGCCTAAGTTCAAATCCTGGCTCCACAACTTACTAGATTTCTGAGCAAATTATTTAACCTCCCCATATCTTAATTTTATTCTTTTTTAAAATGAAGACAGCAGTCCTACTGATTATTTAAGGTTATTGTGAGGATTATATGAGATGGTGCTTGAAAAGTTCTTGGTACATTGGGTGACACGTAACGAGCATTAAATACATATCTTTTTATCATATTATTTATTTATTTAGGCTGTGCTGGGTCTTCATTGCTGCACAGGCTTTTCTCTAGTTGCAGAGGGTCGGGGCTACTCTCTTGTTATGGTGGGCTGGCTTCTCATTGTAGCGGTTTCTCTCGTTGCAGAGCACAGACTTTAGGGAGCGTGGGCTTCAGCAGTTGTGGCTCCTGGGTCTAAAACACAGGCCCAATAGTTGTGGCCCATGGGCTTAGTTGCTGCACGGCATTTGGGATCTTCCTGGATCAGGGATTGAAACTATGTCTCCTGCATTGGCAGGTGGATTCTTTAACACTGAGCCACCAGGGAAGCCCTCAGTACAGGTTAATCACAATAAACTACTGATTCTTCTCCAGGTGGTTTTGATATTTACCCATGCAGAGCTTGATGAAGCTCTGAGCCAGTTGCAAATAAAGGAATGCATTCCAGGACATGTTTTCTATGAGCCTGCCTGCATAACCTATGCTCTTCTGAGTCCACTCTAGTCTTTGACAACCCGTTATTACCTCATTGTAAGATGTTTCATGCCAACTGTTCGAAATTTCTGAAACTGCTCAAAGTTTACACTTGAGAATCTTCACTGTGTGTATTTCTAAGGAACATTGGCTTTTCTTCAAAGCTAAATAAAATACTGAAGCCAAATCTTATTGCATAAAAAAAGAGCTTCTTCCTCTGCCAGCATTTTCCCCCAGATAGCCTTAACTCTCACTCTCACCTGCTTCAGATTTTGCCTAAATTAATGTTCTCAGGGAAGTCTTTCCAGACCTGCCTGTTGAAAATTGTATCTTCCCTTTTCCTCAACTCACCATCCCCATCTTTTCTTTACTGATCAACTTTTCTCTATAGCATATGTCACGACCTGGCAGTTTCTGTTTTGGTTATTGCTATTTAATTGTCTTTACTATCTTCTATAAGAACATAAAGTGTAAGTGGGCAGAGGTAATTTGACTTGTACCCACTCTCCTGTTGTAAGAGCCCAGAATAGCACTTGGTACATAGCAGACATTCACACATTCATTCCCATATGAGTGAATCAGTGAATGATTGATCAGAGTTGTTGGCTCTTTCCTTCTCTCCCTCTCTTCCAGGGGTTACTTTATAATTAGATTTTCTTGTTTCTTGCTCCTCTGTTCTGCTGAAATCTTGGGAGAATGGTTTTATAATCCAGTGTTCTCAGAGAGATAGTCATCCAAAATCATTTTGGACAAAAAAAAAAAAAAAAAAGCCTCCTGCCCAATTTTGAGGTCATGGGTACTTTTACCCCACCACAGTAAGTTATTCTTTCTGGTTGTATCTGTGTAGACCTGTAACCATTCCATCACCCGATCTACAGTCTGATGAAGCCTTGGTAGAAAGAGCAGTTGTGTTTAAACATGGGCATGATCTAAGCTTCATACTGTGTCTTGGAAAAATAACATTCTGAACGTGTGCTGTGAAGGACCTGCCAAGGAAGGAAAGGTTCCCAAAGTGTATATTAATTCTTCAAGCCAGCTCCCAACTTACTAGCTTTCTGGGCAAACTGAATTGTATTTTGTTAAAGAAAATTATTTCCTTTTTAAGGAATTTTCCAAGCTTTTTCTGCTATTGACAAACATCATTGCCCAACTAAATAAATCACCCTTGGAGTTCTCAAAACCTCTCAGGACTCTTGTGTTACCTAGGAAGTGTTCTGCAGATAGATTAAACAGCCCTCCACATTATTTACCTTTTAGAGTTCAAATTCCTCCCTAAGGGAACAGATGCTATGATTTGAATAGTGTTGTCTGGATATGCATGACATGGAACACTCCAGACCATCACTTGAAACAAACTCCTCACTGTGTTGCACCTCCCAACTACAGATTTTCTTTCCTTCTCCTCCTCCCCCTCCTTCACCTTGTACTTTTCCTTCTCTCTTCTTCCTCTTCTTCTAAAAATTTTGAAGAAAATTTGGAGTTTTCCTTACACTTTTTTTTTTCTAGAGAACTTTTAAAATTTAGAGCTAAATTGGACCTCAGAGACTGTCTAGTCAGTAATGTAAATGCGGATCCATCAACATTCATTTATTTATTCAATGCATGTTTATTGACTATATGTTCCACATAGATCCTGAATTGCAAGTTATTTTCTAGGGTCAATAGGCAAAGATTGGGAATTCCTTGGTGGTCCAGTTGTTAGGACTCTTCACTCTCACTGCCATGCGCCTGAGTTAAATACCTTATCCAGGACCTAAAATCCCACAAGCCTCCTGGTACAATTAAAAAAGTAAATGAATAAAGTCAAAGATTGTAAGCTTTCTGGTTATATTCCGTCATACAAACTACCCTAGCTCAAAATGGACTTCTATCTGCAAACAAGAGATAAAGCTTAGTTTAAAGATAAATCTTACTGAAATGAAATGTGATTACTTATTTGTGGATACCATGTTTTATCCCATGAGAACACATAGAAAATTTCAGAGGGTTGTTAAAGTTCTGAAAGATGTAAAAATGGGTGTAGGATGAATGAATAACTTTATGAAGATGACTTCCATGTTTGAAGTAGACCTTGTCAGACTTCTAGACATGACCTAATCAAGTGCTTCTAGTATAAATAATGAACTGTGGAAGGTTTCCCAAGACAGTCCTATGTGGCTAGCTCCACGGTTTTGAGAAAGCTGGAAAAACTCTGGAGTTCTGGGGCAGATATTAAATACAAACACAGAGATTTGGAATTGATGTTTCAGTAAATGAATTATAAAAAGCAATGGCCAGTGCAAGAATTGGAACATAAGAAGGCTCTGCTATGACTAGGAATCAAGTCAAACTAATGATAAGAAAGGATTTTCTTGCAGTAATAATTAATACCAACTCATAGCCATAAAGAATGGAGTCATATAATATTTTGGTCATTTCCAAAATATATCAAAATACAAAATTAGTGGAGCTTAACATATTAAGGACTGTTTAGACAATGCTTTTGAAAACCATTCACAATTCATTCAATACACTATGCTGTCTTGCACACCAAAGCTTTTTGCATCTCTTTCCTTTTATCTATAATTTGCATTCCATTTTCAATGTACTGTCCTGAGTCCTGTTTGCTTGTTAGGATATCATATAGAGGCTACCTCTCTTAAATACCCACCATAGCAATCAGTTCTTAACCATTATCATCACAGCAGGTGTCATAACCATCTAAAATTCTTTGTATACTTGTCTATCTCCTCTCTAAACTAAGAACTCCCAAAATACAGCAACTCTGTTTACTTATCACCAAAATCCTCAATACCTTACCAGTTTACTGGTACATCATTGGAGTCTAATACATAATTTTTAATGTTGATTGCTACTAAATGAAGATAAAAGCAGCTAAACATTAATATGAATTTAATGTTTACATTCTTCCTTCAAATTCAGCAGCCTAATCTTTGCTTTATTCTTTAATCAATTATAATGGTAATGCCTCTAGTGTCCCACGATTAATTAAAATATTTACTTTGGTTTAAAGTAGATTTATTTTCTCTATTAAGAAAGGAACTTCTCATTCCCTACTTATGAGTGTTTTTGTAAAAAAACAAAAAGAGTACATTGTAGTCATAAATTATTCATCCTTCTTGAATGTTAAAGTGCTTAAAAAGTCAGTCTTTTGGTATATCTTTATTTTGTTCACATATATTTTTGATTCATGATCTATTAATTTTACTTATTCCTGAGTCTGTTTCAGACTACTAGACAGACTGTTTTCCTGTACTACAGTCTGCATGTTATGCTGGCCATGAAAGGACATGTTTAAGTGTATGTTCTATTAGGAAATAAAATAGAAAACTAGGCTTGTTCTCCAGATATTTGGTGTGCATGGCTCACTTTTCTCATGGTTGTCTTTATATTTCAGGAATGCCTGTTTGCCATTTGAATGACCATATTTGAAAAAGGGACACATTATTCCACTCTTTCTTATAATTTCATATATTTTGAACCAAAAATGCTTAACTTTTTCGTTGGACTTATAAGTCATATACGTGCAACAGATATCCTTGAGTTTTAGTTCATCCCTAAACGTTTTCTCAATTATAGGAGCTTTAAGACTGATGCTTTATTCATTTCTGCATTATTATATGTTTTATAAGAATGAATTAATAATCAAGAAAATAAAATAATTAAAGTGAAAAAACAAAAGATAAAGCTGCCTAGGTGAATAAGAGTAAAAAAAGCTGGCAACTACCTCACTGGTTTGTTAACCTGGCATGATGCTTAGGCAGAGACGGGAGTAAAGAGAGTGAAACCCTACACAAAAGCCATCACAGGGCACAGGGTGTTCAATTCAGTTCAGTTTGGTCACTCAGTCATGTCCGACTCTTTGCTACCTCATGGACTGCAGCACACCAGGCTTCCCTGTCCATCACCAACTCGCGGAGCTTGCTCAAACTCATGTCCACCTAGTCGGTGATGCCATCCAAACATCTCAAGGTGTAGTTCTACAAAATGATCTATTGGTGCCTTTTTGCATAACCCAATTCCAGTTTTCTGCTGTTCATAAACAACTTTTTGAGTGTTTCTAACATTATTTTAGTTAATAATAGTAATTAGCTTCTTGATATTGCTTATAAATGACAATATTAACTATTAATATTACTACACTTTGGCTGTGAGGTCTTATAGTGTCAATTACAAGCCACTGTTCCATTAAATATAATTATGTTTATTTTTATCATTGTAGATATAATGACCAATTCACAGGGGGTTGCTGAGAAAATGCCCCAAGATATTGTCTTCATCCCAAAAAGTAGCTGAAAATGCATTTATTTTCTATAGGTTTTACAAACCACATTTGTGGGAATGAAGCAGGAACATTTGTTTGTTTATAGTAGTCCAAGGCACTTCATTCTTGAGTCAGGTTGGGAAGGCTTTTACAAAACCTGTACCAAGGCCTATGCTGTGGAAGTGAAAGTATTAGTCTCTCAGTCATGTCCAACTCTTTGCAACCTCATGGACTGTAGCCAGCCAGGCTTCTGAGTCTGTGGGATTCTCCAGGCAAGAATACTGGAGTGGGTTGCCATTGCCTTTTCCAGGGAATCTTCCCGACCCAGGGAATGAACCCAGGTCTCCTGCCTTGCAGGCAGATTCTTTACTGCCTGAGCCACCAGGGAAGCCTATGGGGAAACCCTCAAATGTGCATTCAGCACCATATTTTGCCTCCAAGAATGTGAGATGTGTATTTTTGTGATCAATTATTACCTTGAACTAATCTAAATATGTTCTAACAATAAGTAGAAACTGATAAATTATAGAACAATTGGAATATTCGTCCAATTCCTTCATTTTACAAATAAAGAACTTGAAGAATGATTAAGTGGCTTTCTCAGGGTTACAGGGCCAATTGATGTCAGATCTGGACTCAAACACAGGTCTCCTGATTCTTAAGAAAGGGCTCTTTCCATGACACCACATCATAGCCCCCGGAAGGGACATGAACCACTAAAAGACATTTGCCTATAGGATTCAAAGTCCTACAGCTCATTCTTTCAAAGTAGTAAGCTAAAGAGTGTGGAAAAGTCAGGGATTTTGATTTCTTTATCCCAGTATCTTTTTAACGATTATAATTTTCACTTTCAGAAATAAGGTAAGCTTGACTCTCATGCTGCTTAGTGTAGTTAAGCTTGTCTTTGTGGCAATGTCACCTCCATAACAACCTAAAGCCATCTCTTGGCTTTTTTCCTGAAGACATGTCTTCAGGCAGGGAAAATGATTTGTGGTCTCTGGAGTCAACTGCAGAAGAATAGATTTCCATTACAATAGCCCTTTGACAAGTACAATGTGTTAATTTCACAAAGCACAGTGCTGACATAAATGATCTGGTCTCAAGAGTCCTTTTAAATGGTAGTCTCTTGGTACTATACTGCTCAGAGCACAAGGCTAGGAACAGAAAGACAACTCTGTGTAAAGAAAACTGAATGTACTCTTACGGCTAAAATCACCCACAACATGTTTTCTTATTTCTCAGAAAAGAAGAGAAAGCTAAGGGATGCATTTCCCATGCTAGTGATTGCTACCTTTGAAATATTGCAGAAAATGTAAAGTTTGATTGCTCTTACATTATAATAATAATACCTTACTACACTAATAAGATAGCCATTTAAAATTGTCTTATGATTCTCAGATTATACTGATGTTCTAATTAATCATATAGAAAATCATATAGAAATTCTTTAGCTGTCTTATACCAATGAATCAGTAAGTAGAAAATGTTAATCTTATGTGTATATTGTATGTCATATGAAAATACGTCATGAAAATCACATGACAATCCTGTACAACTCTCACAAATTTAAATACTAATAGCCAAGTTTCAGTCATTTGATGAAAGTTTTACAATGTGGCGAGTCAAGGTGGCCTAGAGAAACTGAAGAAATCATGATAAGTGATAGCAATAATTAAAAAGTTGAGAAATGGGACAATATTTTAAAAAGAAATTGTATTATTTAGGACAGGGAAGACAAGCCTAGAGAGTAATTTAATAACTAAACTCATAAAGCATTTGTATAGTCCCTCCCTGATAGGTATAATAACAGACGACATGTAAAGTACAAAATTATTTCCAGGTTTTGGAGCACATTCAAACATTTTTTTTCATTTAGCTCAGCTTAAAACTTTGCACCGGAGAATGGAAGCAGGAATGGTGTTTTCTGCTTCAGTGGTATGACCCAAACTTTATGCAACTCTTTCAAATTAAATCCCTCTGCTGTTTCTAATCTGCATTTTAGTGACTCTTTTACTTTATGGAAGATTCTACCAATGTCTTTAATATGGGCAATGTTCTCTAAGCCAGTTTGTAATGAGATGTCTATGGAAGCAGCATGCCTTTCGAGCTGCTTTCTTGCATTATGAGTGCGTCTTCGACTTGTTTCCAATTTACTATTGAATGTCAGAAGATAAAGGGCCTTGGTATCCTAGTAACAGGTGGGTTTTTCTTTTCATCCATCAGTCTTCAGAGGTTTACTCTGGAATGCAGCCCAAAGCATTAAGTCAAATTGACTCTGGTTTGTATGAAGAGCAGCATGGTGATGGATAAACAGAGCATCTTTAAAAGTGTGTGTGAATCTGCATATGCGTGTTACCAGGGAAAGGGCAATAAGCACCAATATCTGTTTTTATTAAAACATTGAGGCAGATAAAGTTTTGCAGTGACTATACAAAGCTTTCAGTCATTCTTATGTTTATTTCTAATTGTGGCATCAATGCCTCCTAAAATAGTGAACCAGAGCTTTGACACATTTCTTTATTGTTTCATCGTCAGGTTCACCAAAGGAGCAGTTTAAAATTTCCAGTTGTCTTCCGTTTATTCGCAATTGTCACTATCTCCCCTGCAGATTCCACCACATCTAAAGGTTTCAAAAATCATTTTCTATACTTTATCTTCTTGAACTTAGGAAACTTTAATGAAGCTTCTTTAAGGGAGGAACTTCACACATATTTCTAACAAGATGTCTTCGGCAATTTCTTTGCTCTATGAAAATTGTTCTGCAATGTATTTTTCCACTCGTTTTTCTTCACATATTTTACCTTGTCCAAGGTTGCTATTTCAAAAATGTGTGATCTCTGATTCTTTTTCATATTAAGAGGGCATATCAAAAGATTTCCAATCTCTGACAACAATTTATTTTGCAATTGCTGGAGCAAAAGGAATTCATATAGATTGTTTACATGACAGCATAATCATACCAATCTAAAAGCCTGAAGTAGTTCCAAAGTATGTTACACTTCTATGTACTTGATGGTTTGCATTGTATTTTTCCATAATATATACTTTAGCTTTGCAGGAAGTTTGTTTCATCTCAGGAAATGAGACATCTATGTGTTATTTAAATGGATGACCTTTTCAATTTATTTGAAATGATATTTTATATAACTTGAAAGAAAAGAAAAAGCAAGACTGGATAATTTAACATTCCATCAACTTGGAACAGAAATATTTTTGTCTTTTCTTTCAGGAAGAATGGGGGATGGAAGTGAGTACTTTAAGGTTGAATGTGTAAAATTTGGATACTAAATAAACAGTTTTCTGTATGTCCAACATGTCATCCCCAATTCCAAGAAAAATGGAGGTAGAGACAATGCCAATATTCATGGAGATGATTTTGTTGTTTCATCACTAAGTCGTGTCCGACTCATTGCCGCCCCATGGACTATATGTAGCATGCCAGGCTTCCCTATCCTTTATTACTTCAGGAGTTTGCTCAAACTTATGTCCATTGAGTCAGTGATGCCATCCAACAATCTCATCCTCTGTCACCCCCTTCTCCTACTGCCCTGAATCTTTCCCAGCATGAGTCTTTATCAATGAGTCGGTTCTTTGCATCAGGTGGCCAAAGTACTAGAGCTTCAGCTTCAGCATCAGTCCTTCCAATGATTATAGGTCTTAAGAAACTGAACTTTTTGGAACCTTGACTAGCAAGCTGAAGTTGATCATAATCAGGTGCATCTGTGAGCCCTCAGAATGCTTTACCAAATAAATAAAAGATCACGTCTGTTTTCAAACAAAGAAGCAGGTGTAAAAACAACAAAATGGAAAACAAATATTTGGTAATTTTGGAGTTTTCAAATGAATTTTTCCTTTTGATGCAATTTAGTCATTTCTTCAAATGAGTAATTTACTAGAAGGTAGATAATCAGTTTTATAACAAAACTGACATCCAAAGTCTGCCATGAGACTTAAAAAGGAGCTCCAGAAAGCTTGCTTTACCTTTAATGGTTCTGTTGGTTTTTTGGGGGGAAAAAAAAACAGTGAAAGTGATAGTTGCTCAGTTGTATCTGACTCTTTGGGACCCCATGGATATAGCCTGCTAGGCTCCTCTGTCCATGGAATTGTCCAGGCAACAATAGTTAGATATTCCCTTCTCCAGGGGATCTTCCCAGCCAGTGATCAAACCCAGGTCTCCTGTATCGCAAGCTGATTCTTTACTGTCTGAGCCACCAGGGAAGCCCTCTGTTGGTTCCTTAGTTGCTTCCAAATGGACACCAACCATGAGGAGCTTAAATGATCTCAAGCATGCATTCACTGTGTTGTCTAACTGTATCTGACTTGCTTGATCATAGTTTTCAATCTATTCCTGCCTTCTTCCAGAGGAGTGGATATATAATATGATTATGTCTAAATTTTAAAGGCAAAACACTCTCTGACATAAATCACAGCAGGATCCTCTATGACCCAACTCTCAGAGCAAAGGAAATAAAAGCAAAAATAAACAAATGGGACCTAATTAAACTTAAAAGCTTCTGCACAACAAAGGAAACTATAAGCAAGGTGAAAAGACAGCCTTCAGAATGGGAGAAAATAATAGCAAATGAAGCAACTGACAAACAACTAATCTCAAAAATATGCAAGCAACTCCTGCAGTTCAATTCCAGAAAAATAAACGACCCAATCAATAAATGGGCCAAAGAACTAAATAGACAGTTCTCCAAAGAAGACATACAGATGGCTAACAAACACATGAAAAGATGCTCAACATCACTCATTATCAGAGAAATGCAAATTAAAAACACAATGAGGTACCATTTCACACCAGTCAGAATGGCTGCGATCCAAAAGTCTACAAGCAATAAATGCTGGAGAGGATGTGGAGAAAAGGGAACCCTCTTACACTGTTAGTGAGAACGCAAACTAGTACAGCCACTATGGAGAACAGTGTGGAGATTTCTTAAAAAACTGGAAATAGAACTACCTTATGATCCAGCAATCCCACTGCTGGGCATACACACCAAGGAAACCAGAACTGAAAGAGACACGTGTATGCCAATGTTCATTGCAGCACTGTTTATAATAGCTAGGACATGGAAGCAACCTAGATGTCCATCAGCAGATGAATGGATAAGAAAGCTGTGGTACATATACACAATGGAGTATTACTCAGCCATTAAAAAGAATACATTTGAATCAGTTCTAATGAGGTGGATGAAACTGGAGCCTATTATACAGAGTGAAGTAAGCCAGAAAGAAAAACACCAATACAGTATACTAACACATATATATGGAATTTAGAAAGATAGTAACGATAACCCTGTAAGCGAGACAGCAAAAGAGACAAAGATGTATAGAACAGTCTTTTGGACTCTTTGGGAGAGGGAGAGGGTGGGATGATTAGGGAGAATGGCATTGAAACATGTATAATATCGTATATGAAATGAATCGCCAGTCCAGGTTCGATGCATGATACTGGATCCTTGGGGCTGGTGCACTTGGATGACCCAGAGGGAATGGTACAAGGAGGGAGGTGGGAGGGGGGTTTGGGATGGGGAACACGTGTATACTTGTGGCGGATTCATGTTGATGTATGGCAAAACCAATACAATACTGTAAAGTAATTAACCTCCAATTAAAATAAATAAATTTATATTAAAAAGAAAAAAAAAAGGTGGAAAATAGTACACAAAAAAACCTGAGAAAATAATGTTAAGTTAGCTTCTGTGTCTTATTGTGTTAGGTGTGAATCTGTTACAATCAAAAGTTTTCATAAAAATTTTATGTTATAGTCTTGATCTCTCTGCGCCTACTTTTTAGTCTAAATGGAAATTATTTCAAGTCTTGATTAGAAATAGATTTAACATTTTTGACAAGAATATAAAAACCTTGTGCTTCAATTTGCATCATATCAGAGGCCTGAAATATCTAGTGGTTCTACTTTTAGTGATGCTGAAATTTATCAGTGATTTCAAGTGGTGACCATCTGGTCTCTCCTTTGTAACACTCCACATCAATCTTTGATTTAAGGCCTGTTTACTTAGTCACTCAGTCGTGCCTGACTCTTTGTGGCCCAACGGGCTGTAGCCTGCCTCTTTGTGACCCCACGGGCTGTAGCCTGCCAGGCTCCTCTGTCCATGGAATTCTCCAGGTAAGAATAGTGGAGAGCCATTCCCTTCTCCAGGGAAACTTCCCCAGGGAGATTGAACCTGGATCTCCTGCACTGTGAGGAGATTCTGAAAAATGGTGATTTTCTAATTTTTTAAAATTTTTTATTGTGGTAAAAGACACATAATAAAAAAACATACTATTTTAACCGTATTTAACTGTATACTTCTGTGGCACTAAGTACATTCAAATTGTTGTGCAACTGTCACCATCAACCATTTCCTGAATTTTTCACCTTCCCAAATTGAAACTGTGCCCCATTAAACACTAATTCCCCATTCCCCCTCTTCATTACTCTGGCATCTTCCAATGTACTTTCTGACTTTATGAATTTGACTATTCTAGTTACCTTATATAAGTGGAATCAAACAGTGTTTATCTGAACCTAATATATATTGGCATGCATTTTTAAGGTTAACTTACTATATGGCCTACAAACAAATTGTACTTTCTTTTTTTTTTCTGTGCTTTACAGCATGTTCTCAGTTATCTATTTTATACACAGTAGTGTGTATCGGAGAAGGCGATGGCACCCCACTCCAGTACTCTTGCCTGGAAAATCCCATGGATGGAGGAGCCTGATAGGCTGCAGTTCATGGGGTCGCGAAGAGTCGGACATGACTGAGCGACTTCACTTTCACTTTTCACTTTCGTGCATTGGAGAAGGAAATGGCAACCCACTCCAGTGTTCTTGCCTGGAGAATCCCAGGGACGGGGGAGCCTGGTGGGCTGCCGTCTCTGGGGTCGCACAGAGTCAGACACAACTGAAGAGACTTAGCAGCAGCAGCAGTGTGTATATGTCAATCCCAATCTCCCAGCTTATCCCATCCCCTTGTCTCCTTGGTGTCCATACCTTTGTTCTTTACATCTGTGTCTCTATTTCTGCTTTGCAAATAGGTTCATATGTACTATTTTTATAGATTCCATATGTATGAGATAATTCTTTATGTTTTACAATTTTTGTTCATTGGAATTCTTCAGTAAAGAAGAGCTTTCTCTCATCAACCAAAACTGCTTAGTTTTCTTAAAATACAGTTTGAACTCAGAGAAGATAAACACTCAGTTCTTTCCTTTTAATTACCAATTCTCCAAGGAAGAAATTGATACTCTAGTTACTTCTAAGGGTCTCCACTGAATTTTACTCTTGATATCTTTTCATCAGCATAATTATGAATATTTGGTATATTTTATATGTTACAGTCAATTTCTTAGTTTTTGCCCAAATTTACTCTTATGAGCAATTGACACAACCACATTAGTCTTTGGTTTCCTCCTTTTTAGGCACAAGATGTCCTAGAATCCTTTGTTTTCTGTACCAGAGTCCTGGCTCTTTGTAGCAGAATGTAAAATTCAGGCTTCAGAGTCTGGGTGCTAGAATCATTGGGTTTTCATTGTTTCTAGGTCTTTTCAGTGAACAGAGCTAGAAAACACATACCTTCAAAAAGAAAAAAAAAGTTCATGTGTGTATGTACAGTCAAACTTTAGCATTCAAAGTTAATTTTAATTAACTGTATCTCTCTTTTCTTACACTAGAAATCTCAGGTTCTAAAATGTTAATGTACTTTTATTTGCATTGTCCTATAACATATAAAATAGTTTTATAATATAAATTAATATTGCTATTAATAGACTTATTTTGTTTAATTAATCAAGTTTAATTTTTTTTAACTTTCTGTATCTTTAGCATGTGGTTATATCACATATTAGATGCACAGATTCATTCATTCTGATTTATTTCAACATTTATGAGCTCTAAATTTTTTAACCTTTATTATTTTTTAATTGTTTTTATTAGATGCACAGATTCATTCTGATTTATTTCAACATTTATGAGTTCTAAATTTTTTTAACCTTTATTATTTTTTAATTGTTTTTGCCTCCTCCTCCCATCCCAACAAGCTTGAGGGAGTATATCAACAGCACAGTCACATGGTTATTGCCTATTTTTTAAATACTGAAAATATATTTTTTGATTTTACAATATTTTAATAATAAATCATTTCTACTTAAACATAAAATTTGATTGTCATAAGAAAAATTTAAAGATAGAGTATTAAGTGAGAAAATGCAGTATAGTATTATTTATAGATATCAAATGTTTATAAATATACTTAAAGAAAAATACTTCAAGAAATTAAACTAAAATGTCACTGGTAAATCTCCTCAGATGATGTGATTCAAGGTTAAATTTTGACTCATTTGTATCAAAGTAAAATTTTGTACCACTTACAAAATCAAAGGTAAGTTATTTTAAAAGATAATTTCATCTTGATTTTTTTCCATTCAAGAATATATTCTTAGGCTTATTGAAGTAACTACTGCTGAAAGTAGTCTTTAAAGTATTTTTCTAAGACTAGCTTTTCTAAAAAGGGCCTCTAATGATTGTCTTAATTCCTTCTCTGTTTATATAAGCTTTAAACTATCTTCAACATAATGATGATTTACAGTACAGTAAAGAAGGCTTAAGTTTCAAGGCATCCCCAAAAGATGCTAGTCATGTGTTCACATGATCATATTTTTAGAAATTTTCAAATGTATTTTAAGAACGAGTTAAGACTGGGTGTCTCTTTCCACCCTTCCATTGTTGCCTTTGCCAGGTGGCATTGCTGTAGCCACCAGAATTTTTCGGATCAGCCGTGGGGAAATCCAATTGAATCCCATACCTTGAGCTTGGATTTTGTAGAAGATAGTTCTGCAGCTTGCTGTCACTTTCAACTTTTATTACCAGCTCTTTCAGTGAATGAACAGCTTCTGAGTGGGCTCCTGGTCCCCACTGTGGTGACTCATGGTGCTCTGTGGATCACTGAAGGGCCGAATGTGCCATCATGATGTGAACACAAACTTCAGCCCTGGAAGTATGGGGTGGTAATGGAAAAATAAGGTCTGAAATTTAAGGAGAAAGATACTTGTCTGAGGGAAATGTTGCAGTCTTAAGATGTTTAGCCCTGTAAGCTGAAGATTTCCTTTTCATCAATCATCAGTCAAAAAGATATTTTCTTCTGTCAAGAATATGCAAAACAGGGCAGCGTATAATATTATAAAAACATCAATTTTTCCTTTTGAGATAGGAACAATGTATTTAATGAGGTCAAAAATACTGCTAACTGAAATTTGATGGGATGTTTTGGCATGTTGTAATAAAATAAGTGAGAAATGGCATATTACTATAATGTATACAAAAAGTCCTTTTCTGTCATCTTTATTTTTTTTTATTTTATTTTATAAACCACCCAACTGTATCTTTTTTTTTTTTTTTTTCCAGCATCGTGCATTGAACCTGAACTGGCATCTCGTTTCATACATGACATTTCACATGTTTCAATGCCATTCTCCCAAATCTTTATCTTTAATATCTCCCAAATCTGTCATCTTTAAATTTAACTATTTAAAAATACCAAGAGAAAAAAATCATTCATAAAATTAATAGAATATGAAACAAAAGTGATTAAAATGAATAATTAAATCAATAGAAAGTATTCTGACATCAAGAAGCAGTGTTACTGTATCAAAAACAATCTTCTACCAAAAGAAATATATAAACTTGAAAGTAAAGTGGGGACTCTTAAATTATTTGTTACTATTATTAATGAAGAGATATAAATAAATGAGGGCTTCCCTGGTAGCTCAGTTGGTAAAGAATCTTCCTGCAATGCAGAATACCCTGGTTCGATTAATATATTATTTAATTTCATGTTGACTAGATACCAAATGCTCATTAAAAATACCTACAATATACCGTTACAAAGAGTACATTAAGAGCAAACTGTTTAAAAGTGTCAAAGATTCTGAAAGTATTAAGATTAATTACTACACTAGAAAATATCCCCAGCATATTTAAAATATATAAAACATGATCACTGATATTTTCTCAATTGAACAATCATCCTAAAAGTTTGAATGATATTCCTAAAAATGGGTCCAGTTCAGCTCAGTTGTGTCTGACTCTTTGTGACCCCATGGACTGCAGCATGCCAGGCTTCCCTGTCGATCGCCAACTCCCAGAGTTTACCGAAACTCATGTCCATTGAGTTGGTGATGCCATCCAACCATCTCAGCTTCTGTCGTTCCCTTCTCCTCTTGCCTGCAATCTTTCCCAGCATCAGGGTCTTTTCAAACAAGTCAGTTCTTTACATGAGTGGCCAAAGTATTGGAGTTTCAGCTTCAGCACCAGTCCTTCCAATGAATATTCAGTACTGATTTCCTTGAGGATGGACTGGTTGGATCTCCTTGCAGTCCAAGGGACTCAAGAGTCCTCTCCATCACCACAGTTCAAAAGCATCAATTCTTCGGTGCTCAGCTTTCTTTATAGTCCAACTCTCACATCCATACCTGACTATTGGAAAAAGCATAGCTTTTACTAGATGAACCTTTGTTGGCAAAGTAATGTCTCTGCTTTTCAATATGCTGTCTAGGTTGGTCATAGCTTTTCTTCCAAGGGGTAAGCGTCTTTTAATTTCGTGGCTGCAGTCATCATCTGCAGTGATTTTGGAGCCCCCAAAAATAAAGTCTGTCACTGTTTCCCCGTCTATTTGCCATGAAGTGATGGGACCAGATACCATCATATTAGTTTTCTGAATAGTGAATTTTAAGCCAATTTTTTCCACTCTCCTCTTTCACTTTCACTGAGAGGCTCTTTAGTTATTCTTTGCTTTCTGCCATAAGGGTGGTGTAATCTGCATATATGAGGTTATTGAGATTTCTTCCAGCAGTCTTGATTCCAGCTTGTGCTTCATCCAGTCCAGCATTTCTCATGATGTACTCTGCATATAAGTTAAATAAGCAGAGTGACAATATACAGCTTTGACATACTCCTTTCCCAATTTGGAACCAGTGTCGCTCCATGTCCAGTTCTAACCATTGCTTCCTGATCTGCATACAGATTTCTCAAGAGGCAGGTCAGGTGGTCTGGTATTCCCATCTCTTGAAGAATTTTCCACAATTTGCTGTGATCCACATGGTCAAAGGCTTTGGCATAGTCAATAAACCAGAAGTAGATCTTTTTTCTGGAACTCTCTTGCTTTTTCAATGATCCAGCAGATGTTGGCAATTTGATCTCTGGTTCCTCTGACTTTTCTAAATCCAGCTTGAACATCTGTAAGTTCATGGTTCACGTACTGTTGAAGCCTGGCTTGGAGAATTTGAGCATTAATTTGCTACTGTGTGAGAAGAGTGCAATTGTGTGATAGTTTGAGCATTCTTTGAAATTGCCTTTCTTTGGGACTGGAATGAAAACTGACCTTTTCTAGTCCTGTGGCCAGTGCTGAGTTTTACAAATTTGCTGGCATATATATAATGGGTTACAACAATGCAAGTAACTTTCCTGACTACCCAGTATAAAATGAATTCAAATGCCTTTATAGTCTTTCTATGGGAAATAGTACTATAGATCTGTTGGTATGTGAAGATGTGATTAGAGAGTATGCCACTCAAACATTTAAGAAAGGAAAGTGCTATAGAGAGATGTCAGGCAGTTGAATAATATTAGCTTTTTTCCAGATTTTATTGTGTTTGTGATATCTGTCATTTTTCTTGCTTTTTTTTTTGTTTTATACTTGTAATATTTATTTAGTATTTTATTTTTATGGCTATGGTGGATCTTCCTCCTGCACAAGGGCTTTCTTTATTTACAGCAAGCGAGAGCTACTAGTCATTGTGGTGCAGAGGCTTCTCATTCCAGTGGCTTCTCTTCTTGTGGAGCACAGGCTCTTGGCATTTGGGCTTCAGTAGTTCTAGTTCTAGCTCCTGGTATCTAGAACACTGGCTCGGTAATTTTGGCCTCATGGGCTTGGTTGCTCTGAACAGCATATGGGATCTTCCTAGACCAGGGATCAAATCAGTGTCCCTTGCATTGCAAGGTGGATTCTTAACCACTGGACCACAAGGGAAGCCCCTGTAAGTTTCTTTTCCCTCTCTTTTTTTAATTTATTGGACTTTCCTGGCGGTGCAATGGTTAAGAATCCACCTGCCAAAATGCAGGGGATGTAGGTTCAGTCCCTGGACCTGAGAGATTCCACATGCTGTGAGACAACTAAGCCCATGAGCCATAACTACTGAAGCCTGTGCCCTTAGAGCCCATGGACCTCAAGAGAAGCCACCAGAATGACACCCCGTGCACCAAATGAAAACCCAGTGCGGCCAAAAATAAAGACAAATAAAACATTTAATAAATAAACATTTATGTATTGCTATGATTTCTCATTTTCAGTAATATTCAATGTAATTCCTAGTTGTATATTTAATAAATATGGGTCCCTGTGTAGTATAAGCTTCAGACTCCTCAAAACCTAGATCCCATGTGTTCTTAACATAAAGCTAAATGGTTATAATTAAAGATATAAGGACTTGGTTGGAAGACTGAGGGACAACAGAGTAGAGAAAATATACAGAAACCCTAAAAGGAGAATAGGAACATGGTGGGGATAGATGGAAGATATATGAGTTCTCCAAAAATTTTTTTAAAGTTGAACGTGTATCTTTTAGAAGCATGAGCATTCTGTTTCACTGAATTACTTTCTCGTATATTTATAGTCTACCAATTTATACAGTGGTTGAGTCTAGTGACAATAAAAGCATACAAAATAAAATACTATAATATGAAGTCAAAATGCAGGAAATAAAAAGTAGACTAAGAACGTATGGACAGACAATACTCTACAGGCCATAAGGAGAAGTATACTCATTATTTGAACTGCAAATTTGACTCTCAACTTCCTGGCGCCAAATGAAGGGAAAAACACTTTTATGCACATTGTTTTTCTGTCAAAATCATGACCAGATCATCCCTCCATGGAGAACAATAACTTTTCTGTGCATTTTGGCTCTATGCGTTTATGGTAAGTCTCTCAGTCATGTCTGACTCTTTGCGACCCTCTGGATTATAGCCCAGCAGGCTCCTCTGTCCATGGATTCTCCCAGCAAGAATACTGGAGTGGGTTGCATTTCCCACTCCAGAGAATCTTCCTTATCCAGGGATTGAACCTGTGTCTCTTTTGTCTCCAGCACTGACAGGCAAATTCTTTACCACAGTGCCACATAGAGCATTTTGACTTTATACCAAGTATTTTAAGATACACTTTAATATAAGGAGTGATGTCATGGGCAAAGTTCTCAAAATATTCTTAAATCAAACACAGTAATAGGTTTAAAGTGCCTGTTTGTATGAAAGCTGTACAATACATTTGTTACTTCATGAAAGCTCTATTGGATTTTGTTGGTTTAATTACCCAGAATTGATTCCATATAGGTGGGGGTGGCTGCCGGCTGGAGGTGGGGGACAGGGTTCTAGTATCCCAAGTCTTTTAAGGAGATAGTTATCTCATGTGAAGGGCAGTAAGTTAATCTCATGTCTTGTCCTCCCTAAGTTGATGTAGTTGTGTCAAGATAAATTGTAAACAGATGTAAAAAAGAAACTTGGAAGTAGTAAGAGGTGAGAGTTTCTTTTTCTCTCTCCTAGTAGCCATTTCAGGTTGGTAGATCAGCCTTGCTGCAGAACATCACTCCAGGATCCCAGCTCTTCCGTATGGTTGTTCTGCCATTCCCTAGGCTACTGTCATTCCCTGATCTGTCAACACTGGCCACAGCTAACATGGTCTACATGTCCATGTTTCTTCAAGGGGACTAGACAAAGCAAGTCCTAGGGAAAATGGCTTCATCTTTAAAATAATCTGAAAGTTGTGGAATAATCTCTGTTCACTTTGTATTGACCAAAAATAACTCACCTGGTCACACCTGGCTGCAAAAGAAATGTACTCTCTAGCTGGTAAGCCTGTGTGCCCAGCTGAAACTCAGGAGTTCCATTATGGAAAGAAAGAAGGATAGATGCTTGGAAGAGTTACCATATCAAACGGTCCTGCCACATCAAGGGATCAGCAAGTTAACCTAAGACAAACAAATTAGATGTTCCTTCTTTGAAATTTGCAAGTTGATAAACAAAAATGGTCAGAGTTAATTCAGTTTGGGGTCTGACAGACAGCATTAATCAATTTATCATTTGTTCAGTTTATCAGTTGCTAATACCAAGATTCTCTGGGCTGGTCCCAAGAGTTTGTTTCCTGTTTTGTCGTTGATGTAGGTGGGTCTCCCAATATAATCCAATACATTGCTTTTCCTGCAACAAGAATGTCTCAAAAGATCAAAATACCTGTCAGTGAAGGCAATTTTATTATGGATGAACATTAAATAGGGTGCAAGTATGTCTTTTTACTTTTATCCTTTAAAAAGGGGTTATTTTATTTTATTCTAGAAGTATATGGCTGTATTTTAGTTAACTAGAGATAACACTAGATAATTGATTCTGCAATATGCAAAGATCCTAATACTTTCACTCCATTACACACATACAGACACACATCAAAAAGTGTTTTTAAATTATGTTTTTAAATGAATGAATGAAACTTTGAGAAAGTTAGTGTGTGTGTGCACTAAGTCACTTCAATCATGTGACTCCATGGATGTAAACCATCAGGCTCCTCTGTCCATGGAATTCTCCAGGCAAGAATACTGGAGTCGATTGTCATGCTCTCCTGCAAGGGATCTTCCCGACCCAGGGATCAAACCCGTGTCTTTTATGTCTCCTGTGTTGGCGGGCTGGTTCCCACTAGCACCAACTGGGAAGCCCCGAGAAAGTTAGTGAATCAGTTCAAATTCACAATAAAAGCAGGAGAATAAGTTGAAAGAAGTAGGTAGTGGTGAAGCTCCTGGTATCCCCAGAGGGTGCTTTAGAATCCAGTTGAATTAGAGCTTCCACACAGAAGTAAGGAGACAGGGCAAAGCCTTGAACCTAATTAGAGTGGAAAACCAGATTACAGACCCCCGTAAAAAATCAGAATTCATTTTTTAAAAAATCACATCTTCAGGAAAATAGTAAAAAAATATTTAATGTGCTTTTTCTTTTTTTTCCTCTCCAGACTTATTGACGTATAATTGACAAATAAAATGTATACATTTATGGGGTATAACATGATTTTTGAGATATGTATATACACTGTGAAATGACTACCACAATCATGCTAATTAATATATCCATCACCTCACATGGCTACAAGTCTGTGGTGAGAACATTGAAGATCTAGTCTGTGAGAGAATTTTGAATATAAAATACAGTACTATGATCTGTAGTCACCGTGCAATAATCAGTTATGTTTCTATACACTAACAATGAACTTTCCAAAAAAGAAATTAAGAAAATAATTCTACTTATGATAGGCTTTTTTAATTTTAGGAATAATATAACCACAGAACTGAAAGATCTGTACACTACAAACTAGAAAGCACTGACAAAAAAAAATTGAAAATGCACAGATAAATGGAAAGATATCCTATAATTATGGATTAAAAGAATTAATATTGTTAAAATGTCAGCACTAACCAAAGCAATCTACAAATTCGCTGCCAACTCTGTCAAAGATACAATGGCATTTTTTACAGAAATAGAAAAAAATCCTAAGATTCACATGGGATTACAAAAGACCACTTCAGCTAAAATAAACTTTTTCTGAATTATATATTTTGCTTCTTAATAAGTTCCAGTCTTCAATATTGTCTTATATCTTAATAACTATATGAATTAAATAATTACCAATGTATTTCTCTTTTTTTTTTCCTTAAAAATTATCTCATTGGAAGATTTTTGCTTTGTTTCTTCAGATTGGGTTCCTTTTCCCAAACATAACTATCATGTGTCTATTAACCCCTTTTTGTGTATTTCCATGAAAGTCAGCCTAGACAGTGTTGGAAGCTGAGATGGATTATCTCATTCATTTGTTCATGCAACAAACACAGAACAACAACTATACATATATAAGACCATGCTGGATGCTGAGGATATAACTGTAAATAAAAATAAAGTAAATGTCTCTGTTTTCTAGAGGGCAAACATTTTAATAAAGAAATAAGCAAATATATAATTTTATATGCAGATAAATTTTGTGAGGAATAGAAAGTGTAATAAAGGATGGATAATCCATAGAGAATATAGGGAAAGCCTCTCTGAAAAGGTGGCATTTGAATAGCAACCTCCAGTGTGGGGAGTTAGCCACCTGAAGGTGTAGGAAAAGATATCCCAAAAAAAAGAGTCAAATATATAGACTTTAGGATGGGAAAGGATGTGTGTTCAGGGGCCACAGGAAGGAGAGTACAGTAGGAACAGAGAAAAGAAGGGGGTGGCATACATGAAATAGGATCAGTAGTCAGCAGCAAATCACTTAGGACCTTTTGGCCAAGGAAAGGTCTTTCAATTGCACTCTAAGTATAATGAGAAGGTATTGTTAGGTTTTTACATGGTCTGATTTACATTTGCCAAAGTCAGGCTTGCTACTATGTGAGGATTAGATATGGCTGGGATGAGTAAGAATGGAAGGATAATTGTTGGGAGTAACCCAAGGAAGAGAGGATGATGCCTTTGACCAGGATGATGGGGAGAGGGAGTCAAATTCAGGATATAATTTGAAAAAAAAAAGCAAAGAACTTTTATATGTATTTGGTATGAATTATTTGTGAACTTCCAGATATTCAAGCTGGTTTTAGAAAAGGCAGAAGAACCAAGATCAAATTGCCAACATCCACTGGATTATTGGAAAAGCAAGAGAGTTCCAGAAAAACATCGATTTCTGCTTTATTAACTATGCCAAAGCCTTTAACTGTGCGGATCACAACACACTGTGAAAAATTCTTCAAGAGATGGGAATACTAGACCACATGACCTGCCTCTTGAGAAACCTGTATGCAGGTCAAAAGCAACAGTTAGAACTGGACATGGAACAATAGACTGGTTCCAGATCGGGAAAGGAGTACATCCTGCTTATTTAACTTATATGCAGAGTACATGATGAGAAACGCTGGGCTGGAAGAAGCACAAGCTGGAATCAAGATTGCCGGGAGAAATATCAATAACCTCAGATATGCAGATGACACCACCCTTATGGCAGAAAGTGAAGAGGAACTAAAAAGCTTCTTAATGAAAGTGAAAGAGGAGAGTGAAATCGTTGGCCTAAAAGTCAACATTCAGAAAACTAAGATCATGGCATCCGGTCCCATCACTTCATGGGAAATAGATGGGGAAACAGTGGAAACAGTGTCAGACTTTAATTTTGGGGGCTCCAAAATCACTACAGATGATGATTGCAGCCATGAAATCAAAAGACGCTTACTCCTTGGGGGGAAATTATGACCAACCTAGATAGCATATTGAAAAGCAGAGACATTACTTTGACAACAAAGGTCCATCTAGTCAAGGCTATGGTTTTTCCAGTGGTCATGTATGGATGTGAGAGTTGGACTGTGAAGAAAGCTGAGCACTGAAGAACTGATGCTTTTGAACTGTGGTGTTGGAGAAGACTCTTGAGAGTCCCTTGGACTGCAAGGAGATCCAAGCAGTCCATTCTAAAGGAGACCCGTCCTGGCTGCTCATTGGAAGGACTGATGCTGAAGCTGAAACTCCAATACTTTGGCCACCTTATGCGAAGAGTTGACTCATTGGAAAAGACCCTGATGCTGGGAGGGATTGGGGGCAGGAGGAGAAGGTGACGACAGAGCATGAGATGGCTAGATGGCATCACTGACTTGATGGACATGAGTTTGGGTAAACTCCGGGAGTTGGTGATGGACAGGGAGGCCTGGCATGCTGCGATTCATGGGGTCACAAAGAATCAAACAGGACTGAGCGACTGAACTGATTAGGGAAACAAAAGAACTTATGCATGAAGCTTAGTGTTTGAACTTGAAAGCTTCTGGGTGAATGGTGGAGGCTTTTAGTTAGGTCAGAAAGTCTGAGGAGGACTGAGTGCATGGTGGGAAGGTTATTGAGGGGAGATTGATCAGTGGTTCAATTTTCCACATATATTAAGTTTGATATGCAGATTAGACCCCCAGTAGAGGTGTTGAGCATACAGATATGTATGATTAGATGTGAATCAGGACCTCAAGGGAGCAGCAGGCCTGGAGGTAGTGGGTGGGATTTGGCAACACAGAGATGGTATATAAAACTCTGTATGTGCATGCTCAGCCACTTCAGTCATGTCCAAGTCTTTGTGACCCCATGGACCATAGCCTGACTGGATCCTCTATGGGATTCTTGAGGCAAGAATACTGGAGTGGGTTGCCATGCCCTTTTCCAAGGGATCTTCCTCATCCAGGGGTTGAACCCGTGTCTCTTTACAGCTCCTGCATTGGCAGGCAGGTTCTTTACCACCAGCACCACATAGGAAGCTCCATATATAAAGCTTTGAGATTATGTGAAATCACCTAGGAATGGGCTTCCCTGATAGCTCAGTTAGTAAAGAATCTGCCTGCAATGTGGGAGATCTGGGTTTGATCCCTGGGTTGGGAAGATCCCCTGGAGAAGGGAAAGGCTACCCACTCCAGTATTCTGGCCTGGAGAATTCTATGGGGTTGCAAAAATGATTGAGTGACTTTCACTTCACTAGAGAGGACTGAGTCCTGGGGGAAAGCTCAGAAAGAGGGGGAAAGTCAAGCAAAGGAGGCTGGGATGAGAAGGTAGGAAGGAAAGCAGAGGTTTATGGGGCCCTAAAAACAAGGTGCCTGTGTGCTAGGTCACTTCAGTCCTGTCCGACTCTGTGCAGTGCTATGGACTGCAGCCTTCCAGACTCCTTTGTCCACTAGTAACAGACCTTATGGGGCTTACCTGGTGGCTCAGATGGTAAAGAATCTGCCTGAAATGTGGGAGACCCAGGTTCAATCCCTGGGTCAAGAAGGTCACCTGGAGAAGGGAATGGCAACCCACTCCAGTATTCTTGCCTGGAGAATTCCATGGACACAAGAGTCTAGCGGGCTACAGTCCATAGGGTTGGATATGACTGAACAGCTAACACTTTCACTTTCAAAGACAGTGTATTGAGAATGAGGGAAATGTCAACAAATGCCAAATGCTAAGTGCAAGTGAAAGCCACTCAATAGTGTCTGACTCTTTGCAACCCCATGGACTATACAGTCCATGGAATTCTCCAGGCCAGAATACTGGAATGGGTAGCCTTTCCCTTCTCCCAGGGATCTTCCCAACCGAGGGATCGAACCCAGATCTCCCACATTGCAGGTGAATTCTTTACTAGCTGAGCCACCAGGGAAGCCCAAGAATACTGAAGTGGGTAGCCTATCTCTTCTCCAGAGGATCTTCCTGACCAAATGTTGCTAATAGGTCAAAATAAGAGAAAAGCAGAATCAACTTTTTGGCAACATTGAAGACTACATCAAAAATTATCCTATGTAGATCTTTCAGGTAAAAATTTTAAATTTGCTATAGTTCCACCTTGGTTGGAGTAAAAGAGAAAGCAGATGGAATAGAATCCAAGCTTCTATGAAAGAAGATGTGTTTATTTTGCTTTAAAAAAAAAAATCTTTCTTTTGTCAGCCATGAGCTGAGACAGAGTACTCATTCTTCCCCTGATAAGACTGCCCTCATGATCACTGACCTAAATCAAGTCCCTTACAATTATACAGTAGAAGTGACAAATAGATTCAAGAGATCAGATCTGATAGACAGGGTGCCTGAAGAAACAATGGACAAAGGTTCATGACATTGTACAGGAGGCAGTGACCAAGACCATCCCCAAGAAAAAGAAATGCAAAAAGGCAAAATGGTTGTCTGAGGAGGCCTTACAAATAGCTGAGAAAAGAAGAGAAGTGAAAGGCAAAGGATAAAAGGAAAGATACACCCATGTGAATGCAGAGTTTCAAAGAATAACAGAGACATAACAAAGCCTTCCTCGGTGATCAATGCAAAGAAATAAAACAATAGAATGGGAAAGACTAGAGATCTCCTCAAGAAAATTAGAGATACCAAGGGAACATTTCATGCAAAGATAGGCACAATAAAGGACAGAAATTGTATAGACCTAACAGAAGCAGAAGATATTAAGAAGAGATGGCAAGAATACACAGAAGAACTATACAAAAAAGATCTTCATGACCCAGATAACCACAATGGTGTGATCACTCATCTAGAGCCAGACATCTTGGAATGTGAAGTCAAGTGGGCCTTAGGAAGCATCACTATGAACAAAGCTAGTGGAAGTGATGGAATTACAGTTGAGCTATTTCAAATCCTGAAAGATGATGCTGTGAAAGTGCTGCACTCAATATGTCAGCAAATTTGGAAAATTCAATAGTGGCCACAGGACTGGAAAAGGTCAGTTTTCATTCCAATCCCAAAGAAAGGCATGGCCAAAGAATGCTCAAAGTACCACACAATTGCACTCATCTCACACACTAGCAAAGTAGTGCTCAAAATTCTCCAAGCCAGGCTTCAACAGTACGTGAACCATGAACTTCCAGACATTCAAGCTGGATTTAGAGAAGGCAGAGGAACCAGAGATCAAATTGCCAATATCTGTTGGATCATGGAAAAAGCAAGAGTTCCAGAGTAAAATATCTACTTCTGCTTTATTGACTATGCCAAAGCCTTTGACTGTGTGGATCACAACACACTGTGGAAAATTCTTCAAGAGCTGGGAATACCAGACCATCTGACCTACCTCTTGAGAAATCTGTATGCAGGTCAAAAGCAACAGTTAGAACTGGACATGGAACAACAGACTGGTTCCAAGTCAGGAAAGGAGTATGTCAAGGTTGTATAGTGTCACTCTGCTTATTTGACTTATATGCAGAGTTCATCATGAGAAATGCTGGACTGGATAAAGCAAAAGCTGGAATCAAGATTGCCAGGAGAAATATCAATCACCTCATATATGCAGATTACACCACCCTTATGGCAGAAAGCGAAGAGGAACTAAAAAGCCTATCAGTGAAAGTGAAAGAGGCCTAAAAGTCAATATTCAGAAAACTAAGATCATGGCATCTGGTCCCATCACTTCATGGGAAATAGATGGGGAAACAGTAGAAACAGTGACAGACTTTATTTTGGGGGGGGCTCCAAAATCACTGCTGATGGTGATTGCAGCCATGAAATTAAAAGACACTTGCTCCTTGGAAGAAAAGTTATGACCAACCTAGACAGCATATTAAGAAGCAGAGATATTACTTTGCCAACAAAGGTCTGTCTAGTCAAAGCTATGTTTTTTCCAGTAGTCATGCATGGGTGTTGAGTTGGATGGGGAGTTGGACTGTAAAGAAACCTGAGTGCTGAAGAATTGATGCTTTTGAAATGTGGTTTTAGAGAAGACTTTGGAGAGTCCCTTGGACTCTCCAACCTGTCCATCCTAAAGGAAATCAGTCCTGAATATTCATTGGAAGGACTGATGCTGAAGCTGAAACTCCATTCCTTTGGCCACCTGATGCGAAGAACTGACTCACTGGAAAAGACCCTGATGCTGGTAAAGATTGAAGTTGGGAGGAGAAGGGGATGACATAGGATGAGATGGTTGGATGGCATCACCAACTCAATGGAGCTTTGTTTAAGTAAGCTCTGGGAGTTGGTAATGGACAGGGAAGCCTGGAGTGCAGAGTCCATGGAGTTGCAAAGAGTCAGACATGACTGAGTTACTGAACTGTCCTGAACTGATGATCACTGAGTGTTGGCAGGACTCCGCCCTTTGTATAACTGAGGCAGCCTCAGACACATATAAGCTGGAAGTAGGTGCTGCCTTGGGGTTTGACTCTGACCATGGGCATGCTTGGGGTGGGAGTGCTCTGGAGTCATTCTGGCAGCCCAGCTAGAGCACCAGTCAGTTGTCAATCAGCTGCCTCTGCACTAGGACTGGGAGCAAACAAGTCTGCACGTGGCTCGTCGAGGGCAGAATCTGTTTCTTACTGCCCTCCAATAAGACTCACTGGTTTTCAAATCACCAAGGAGACTCATCTTCCTGGTGCCAGACCCCAGGTGCCAGAATCAAATCCCTTATTCCTAAGGGAGGACCCCTAGACCTGTGATATAGCCCTTCACTTCTGGGTCACCCACTAGAGATGTGGTTTCTGAATAAATCACTTCTTCTCCCCTCCCATTAGACTCTGCATGGTTCTTCCTTTATTGCTCTGGTTCTAGAAGAGATATTCTGCTAGTCTTCTGGTGGTTCTCAGTGAGAACTGCCCTACCTGTAGTTGTAGTTTTCATGTGTTCATAGTGGGGAGGTGAGCCCAGGGTCTTCCTTTTCCATCATCTTGATCCTCCTTCATTTCTTGATATAGACAAGAGCTGTGACCTTATATCAGAGATATAATTATAAAAATTTCCACCAAGAGAATCCTTAAATATTGAAACTTACTATTTGTGACACTCTGGAACTCTCTCTTTATTGATAGTTGGCATGGCTAACAACAATGAAATATTTTTTTAAATGTTGCTACTAAGATCCATATATATCTAAAAATATTATGACAACATGCTGCTGCTGCTAAGTCACGTTAGTCGTGTCCGACTCTGTGCGACCCCATAGACGGCAGCCCACAAGGCTCCTCTGTCCCTTGGATTCTCCAGGCAAGAACACTGAAGTGAGTTGCCATTTCCTTCTTCAATGCATGAAAGTGAAAAGTGAAAGTGAAGTCACTCAGTCGTGTCCAACTCTTAGCGACCGCATGGACTGCAGCCTATAGGCTCCTCCATCCATGGGAATTTCCTGGCAAGAGTACTGGAGTGGGTCGCCAGTGCCTTCTCCGATGACAACATAGTAAAGAATGATTATTGCATTGATATTAGTGATATACAGTGTGAGTGGCCTTTGATTCTTTAGGGTTTTATTTTTCCAAAATAGATCACAATGTAGTACTCAGAAAATTATCCTGTAGACAATAACTTGAGCATGACTTTCATTTGAGGTCTATTTATTTGACTTTTAGTGGTCATTAAAATTTTTTAAAAATGAAAACACACATGGAAAACTTAAGTCATATGAATTTTTAAGGTGAAATGGAGATCTCAAAGACTTTTTCTTTCTGGCCTTGACTGCTTTGAGCTATTATTTACAACTGGACAAGCTCTGTTTAAAAGCTGAGATGACACAAACCCCACAATATCAAGTTGTCCACTGATGTGTGATAATTTGAGCATGAGGTGTTTCTGAATACTCTCTCCAGACTGTTGCATTTTCTTTTCTGGAAATCTCTGCTTGATACTTAGAAACAGCAAATGTGAAAGAACACTGATGAATTTCATTACATTCGTTTTTTCTGTATACATGAGTCATGATTCCAGCATCCCCTGTCTTTTAGGAAACATTAGCTCCACAGAGTACAGATGCCTGCAAGTTCCATGTTGCCTTTATTTGTCATGTCATTTCCTTGAGGGACATGACTAATATTTTGATGTCCACTGTGATGACTAAAATGCATGTAGCAATGCCAAATCATATTTGAGGAGTAAATGCATGACTTGATGCCAAACTCAGCACAAAGATGAGATTGCAAGAAGTTATATATTAACTTGAGAGTTCCTTGAACTGCAAGTAGATTCAACCAGTCCATTCTGAAGGAGATCTGTCCTGGGATTTCTTTGGAAGGAATGATACTAAAGCTGAAACTCCAGTACTTTGGCCACCTCATGCGAAGAGTTGACTCATTGGAAAAGACTCTGATGCTGGGAGGGATTGGGGGCAGGAGGAGAAGGGGATGACAGAGGATGAGATGGCTGGATGGCATCACTGACTCGATGGATGTGATTCTGAGTGAACTCCGGGAGTTGGTGATGGACAGGGAGGCCTGGCATGCTGCGATTCATGGGGTCGCAAAGAGACATGACTGAGTGACTGATCTGATCTGATCTGATGTATTAACTGTTATTGCTTACAGCTGTTTTCTTATTGGTACTACTAAACGTGTCATTGACAAAATAAATACTGTGTCCCAGGGAAGTGAAGCTTCATCTTGTCCTCTGGGCCCCACAAACAAACCCATACTTTGGAATTTATATCTACATCAGTCAATCCGTTACACTTTCTTAAATGTATTGGAAGCATATGGTTGAGTGACTCAGAACCAAGATTTGGCATTGAAACAGATCAAGCCATTTCCAACTGTATGTTCTTGAGAAGTCCCTCAATCTCTCTAGGACTCAGTTTCCTGAAATGTAAAATGAGGAATAATATTAATAACATATACCTCACTGCTAAGTCACGTCAGTCATGTCTGACTCTGTGCAACCCCATAGATGGCAGCCCACCAAGCTCTGCTGCCCCTGGGATTCTCCAGGCAAGAACACTGGAGTGGGTTGCCATTTCCTTCTCCAATGCAGGAAAGTGAAAAGTGAAAGTGAAGTCGCTCAGTCGTGTCCGACTCTTAGCGACCCCATGGACTGCAGCCTACCAGGCCCCTCCATCCATGGGATTCTCCAGGCAAGAGTACTGGATTGGGGTGCCATTGCCTTCTCCGATATACCTCACTAGGTACTTGTAAAAATTAAGTGAGTTCATATATGGAAAGTGCTAAACACTGTAGCCAGTAAAGTCTAAGTGCATAATAGATATGATTATTACCCAGTAGCATGGGCTTCTCAGGTGGCACTACTGGTAAAGAACCCACCTGAATTATGCAGGAGACATAATAGACATGGGTTGGACCAATGGGTGGGGAAGATCCCCTGGAGGAGGGCATGGCAACCTACTCCAGTGTTCTAGCCTGGGGAATCCCACAGACAGAAGAGCCTGGCAGGCCATATAGTTCATGGGGGTGCAAAGAGTCAGACATGAGAGAAGTGACTTAGCATGCACACCCTGTAGCACAGCAACATTCTGCAGTGAATACAAGGACTACACTTGGGCTCTGCCTCCAACACATTGCCTTCTAGTTTGAATGAGTAAGATATACACATAAGCAAACAAAATTCAAAAACACAATGAGGAAGTGCTATTGCACAGCATAGGGAATGGTTATTATCTAATTTCAGAGAAGAGAAAAATCAAAGAAAATGGAAGTCAGAATAGGAATCACAGAGAAGGCAGAATATGAATTGGGCCATAAACAATGAGCAGAATTCCAATACACCGAGTTAGAAATATGGGTTGAGGGAAAGGCACTAAGAAAAAGAGAGCTGTGTGAGCAAGGACATAGGAACAGTGAGCACAGCATGTGTAGTGGTGGGCTGAACAGAAAAAGGGCTATTTTTGGGAGCAGACAGATTTATTCGTCTACAAGGGGATTCTAAAGAGAAGAAAAGATAAAAAACAACAAATGTCTATATTGACTATGAAATTAACAGTTGCTATAGCATAATGGGGTAGGACAATGGAAGAAAAAAAATTATGTTGAAGAAAACTGAGTCTTGTATCAATCAACTCAGTTCAGTCATTAAGTTGTATCTGACTCTTTGCAACCACATGGACTGTAGCACACGAGGCTTCCCTGTCCATCATCAACTCCTGGAGCTTGCTCCAACTCATGTCCATCGAGTCGGTGATGCCATGTATATCATGAGTCTGTATATCATGTATTAATGCTGTGCTGTGCTTAGTTACTCAGTCATGTCTGACTCTTTGCCACCCTATGGACTGTAGCCCACCAGGCTCCTCTATCCATGAGGATTCTCCAGGCAAGAATATTTGAGTCAGTTGCATGCCCTCCTCAAGGGAATCTTCCCAACCCAGGGATCAAACTGGGGTCTCCCGCATTGCAAGTGTCTTCCCTGGTGGCTCAGAGGTTAAAGCATCTGCCTGCAATGCAGGAGGCCTGGGTTCATCCCTGGGTCAGGAAGATCCCCTGGAGAAGGAAATGGCAACCCACTCCAGTATTCTTGCCTGGATAATCCCATGGACGGAGGAGCCCGGTGGGCTACAGTCCATGGGATCACAAAGAGTTGGACACGACTGAGCGACTTCACTTTCACTTTCTTTCTCGCATTGCAGGCAGATTCTTTATCATCTGAGCCACCAGGGAAGTCCATGTTAATACCACTAACACCAAATTAAGGCACTGTGACCAGTTTTGTGACACCAACTTGTCTGAGGACTCAGCAACATCTACAGAGAGATTTGAGACTGGGATGATCCTTTACCATTGTCCCCAGTTGGGTAATGGGACTGAGCCCTTCTATCCCATATGAATCTATCCTTGGAGCTGTGTCCCTACAGGAATGGAGTGGGACTGATAAGGAAGCTCTCTAAACAGAAGTGATCCCTGAGCTGACAGGGGAAGAAGGCCTCCATTCCCAAAAGAGTATCCATACAACACAGCACAGTGCCCACCAGAGCCATCAGTACCTTTAAAGGAGTCAAATACAGAATAGTGGTGTGGTGATTTATGATCTAGTCTAATTATTTCACTCCCATTTTTCCTGCCCTCCCTTTAGGACTCTTCTCTGTACAGGGTTGCAATGGGAGAAAAAAATGAGATGGGCAAGAGAATTGGAGTAAAACAAATGATACCTCTACCAAAGTTTCTTGAAAATATCAAGTGTGTTTACAATTCATGGACAGTAAAATCTTTTAAAATCTTTTTTCCCCATTTCTTTCCTCCTTAATATCTCTTATAGACTTCCCCAATGGCTTAGTGGGTAAAAGAATCCACCTGCAATGCAGGAGATGCACGTGACATGGGTTCAGTCCTTGGGATGGAAAGATCCCCTGAAGAAGAAAATGGAAACCCACTCCAGTATTCTTGCCTGGAAAATCCCATGGACAGGGTCTGATGGACTATAGTCCATGGGGTCGTAAGAGTCGGAGCGTACAGACACACAGTATCTCGTATAAACATCACCTGCGCCCAGTTATCTCCCCTGACTCCTATATGAATATCAGCCACCCCGATCCCCTCCCCTGACTACTATTATCAATTCAAACCCAGCCCCGCTGCTGTGGTTTCCCTATTTGCAAATCTGTTCCAGGCTCATCCATTGAAACTCTCTTCGCTGTCAGTGAACATCATCTCTGCCAGTTTGTGTTCCTCTCTGATCTCCTTCCCACCACTACTCCACATTTTTACAGCCAGAGTCCAAGAGCACACGTAACAGACACAACCTCATGCTGAAGGTTAGTTCATTATTTCCTCTCTAATTCCTATTATGCTCCTTACACTCTGTCTATTACTGTAATGGCCCTATAATCCCTGTGTAGAGTTGCTCTCAATAGATGATAAATGAGCGTATCAGACACCTCTCAGCCTGCAGTTTACTCCAGCAATTTCGGTGGCAGTCAGTTCTGCATGGGTATAACCTAACAGCAGCCCATTTCTGCTGTATCATGTGCCACTTGTCATCAGCCTCTCGCCTTCTCTAACACTGTGAACTGGGACACCTGTGACCATGTCTCCCATTCATTCATGAATGATAAGTGAAACAAGAGGATTAAAACTCCAAGGGGCCACCCAGGACAAAAGACAGATGAAAGCTGGTAAATAAATACTCTTTCTCCAGTGGACAATTCTGAGGCACACCCTAAATGGACCATCATAAAGTTGTATTGAATTCCAGTTACCAGCAATGGTGAACCATTTGAGGGCACAACCATGTACTGGCTTTGCCTCTGTCCCTGGTCTCCCTGTTCTGTTCCTTGGGATGACTTCCTCCCTCCAAAACTTTTTTACATAGATTCTTGTCTCGGGCTCTGCTTTCTGGAGGAAACTCAGAAGAAGAGACAAAGAAGTGAATAAATGGATGAATGAATGGAAGTTGAATGAGTATAGGAGAGAACTCTATGGTGGGATAATTTCCGTGTGCAACTGAGGAGATTGTAAGAATTTTCTTATTACTTGAGATGCAGAAACAGCGTTGTTGTTCTATTGTCCTATCAAACATTTTAAACACTTTAAGGAAAATGAATATTTCCATCTAGACTGCTTAGTATTTCTAGACATCATGAGTGCATCTGTCAAATTCTGCCTAATGTATGCGTGTGTTTATGGTACATGTGTATTTGTGTAGGCAAGAAGAAAATGGGTTAGATGTGCCTTATAGAGCTTTTTCAAACATTGATGAGTTAGAAGCACAAATTAAATCACTGTCCATCCCTTTACAGAAAGAAATGGTAAATCAGAACAGCCTGAGGCAACATAAATTAACTCTTGGAATTTTGATAAACTGCCACCTGCTTTTGCACATTTACATAGGAAGCAAACTTTCATTTGGTTAGAAAAAATTATCAAAAATTTTGCAGGCTTGTTTCAATATGCTCCTTTCAAATCACCCATTGAGAGAGAATTAATTTTCTTATGCTTTTGAAATTGGTGATGGGTGAACTTACACATGCCATTTTCAGCTAGGATTAAGCATCTTATTTCAGTGAGATCTGGTGCTAATTTTCAGATGTACCCATCCTCCCCTCTTCTCACTCCATGCAAACTATTTCATCTCCCACATTTACCAGCCCTGCTATCTGGGTATGCATTTTAGTTCACTGAATCAAAAAGATTAAAATTATTTCTAAAATCACACTATAAAATCAGCTATTAAGACAATCCTCTATTGAAATGTCTATTCAATTTTAGAGATAAGAATGGAACTACGAATTCCTGTGCGTGCTGATTGGGAGGGCAATGCTCTACCTGCCTTCTGGTTAATCCCCAAATATTTGACAATTGCTATACGTGAATCATTGTATTAGATCTATCACAATTACAAAGACCTACAGTAATCCTTCTCCCATGGGTGAATTCCTCTCATACAAAAGGTAATGCCCTGAGATTTAATGAGTCACCCTTGCGGCTTCTCACTGGGGCTACATGGGGCTTCTGTCTTTGTCCCGAATTAGTGGGAAATGGAGAAAGTTATCTCCCTTTGTCTCTTCTGTTTCTCTCTTTTTGCTTTCTTTTTCTTCTCTCTCCCTCCATCCTTTTGCTCTTAAAGAGTAAAGTCTTAAGGGGCAGACCTAAGAGTTTCAGCAAGATTTGTGTTGCCTAAGAACTCCCCTGATTGAGAAACTGTTAGCCCCATAGATTCTGACAGATCAGGGCTAAAGGAAAGCTTTGAGTCAGCTTCCTGACTAGAGGGCTAGAGCAGCCACATCTGTCAGAGCAGGGATGGGAGGCTGGGAGCAGGCTCTGGGTGGGGCAGTTGTAAGGACAAGTCTTAAAAGAAGAGGAGACTTGCTCACAGGAGGACGCATCACTGGTGACACAGACCAGCATGGGAGCAGAAATCAGAAATATTCCCAGATCCCTGTGCTTAATGGATCTGCTCCTAGGATGTCTCCCAGAATCTAAGAGCTACTACATCTGAAGCAACACTATCTCAACTTTCATCAAAGAGGATGTGAAAGAGCTGTACGAGGCCTTGTCCTCTAATAGTAATGTTGATAGAAGTCAGTGGAAGAAATGGAATAACTCATATTTGGTGGTTTTTATGGAAACTTTGGAATCAGATGATAAATGATTTTTCAATTTTTATTCTGATACATGCATTTTTTTAAAAAAGTTTCACATAATGGTTGAAAGAGTCAATGGCATTGAGTAACTGACATTACCAGACACTAAGTTTTGTCTTTTGGACAGAAGGCAAATCAATCTCGAAGCATCTCAAAGCATTGGAGGTTATATCTTCCAACGAGGCTAAAAAGTATCAAGATGCTTCCAAATTTGAAATAAAGCAGATTATAAAAACCAGAATACTTTTGGTTAAACCTTCAAAACTTAAGGCCATCCCAGTAAAAACTGATCTCTCTTCAAAAGAAAAACTTAATTTGAATTTATACAACAAATATTCATTGAGTATCTCCCATGTGCCAGGCACATACTCCTTAGTTGCTAGATGATTCACAACGATCTTAGAAAGGCGTGTAGGGAGGCTTTAACAAGTATAATTTATACCTTGGCTTGTTTTTTTTTTTTCCATCCAGAAGAATATAGAAAATAATTTCAAGAAAACCTGAAATACATAGAAACATACAAATAAGCAAGCTAGGAAATTAGTCTATAAGGGCACACCTATGAAAGAGACCAATTGCTCCCCTCTGTGACCTTTGGACCTTTCTTCTCCTCTCTTCATTTTTATGGTTACCATGGTAAAACATCAGTAGCAGCAGCATCCCAGGGTCAAAGGCAATTGAGAATTAGTTTCATAATATTCATCATTACTCATTTAAGATGCTTAAAATGTATTGCTACTCATTGTTTAACATACAGCCTTTAAGGAAATGAAAGAAAATTAAGCAGAGTTAAAATGTTTTTCCAGTAAACTTACTCTTACAAAGTCTTAATTTCTCCTCCTCCTTAGGGTTTTGGGGACCCTTTTCCCTAATCTTTGTGTGGGATTACTACAAAATAACTTTAGAGCTGTACTCTCCATTATGGAAGACACTAGCACATGTGGCTGCTTAAATTACTTAAAATTAATTACAGGTCAAGCATTCAATAGCCAAACACGGCCAGTGGCTACCATATTGGACCACACAGACACAGAACATTTCCATCATCTAAGAAATTTCTCCTGGGCAACTCAGGTATCTTCAAGGAGGTTGTCTAGAGTTACTTGGCATAGCTCAAGTTAACAGCTGAGAGTCCAAGTTGTATTTTTCTATTGTACAACAGCACAAGTGCCAGGTGATGGTGGTAGTAATTAGTACTTTAGGAATCAGAAAAGAGAGTTCACCGTGAGCGAAATGGTCAGCACAAACTTCAAGGAAAAGGTGAGATTTGAGTTGAGTCCCAAGGGACAGTTAGGATTTAGGCAAGGAGCAAGTAGCAAAGGCATTCTAGATGATGGACAAATATATATAAATATATGTGTTATATATATATATGCCAAATAATTTAAGATATATTTAAGACAGTGAACTGAAAGTTCATATTTAGAAAATTAATTTGAAATAGGTGATCTTGGAGGCTAAAGTGAGTGACAACATGAAGCACAGATTTAGAAGGATGTTGAGAATTCTTGAAATTTTTCTGAGGTCCATTTTCTATGGACAATATAGCAGCAGGACCACTATAGCTGAGAGTGCTTTCATTATCAGTTAGAATAAAAGGGCTCCCTTGAACTCAAGAATTTTTCTTTAAGTTGGTATCTTAATAGCTATAACAAGTGAAACAAATATAAAATGACTTTAGTAAATTATACAAGTTTAAGTAGTAAACATAAAATTATAGAAAATTGAAACTTTAATCACAATAAAGAACTGAATACAATATAATTTATTATAAAAATTATGTACTTACTTTCATAGGAAACAAAATCCTTTATGACTGCTTCAATTCTCACTTATGCCATTTCTGAACAGAAATGGCTACTAAATTTAACAGCCTTTCTTGAGGCATTCTTTTTAAAAATATACATTGGTATTTGAGCTTCCACGATTGGCTTACACTGAAGCTCCAACCAACTCTGAAATTACATGCCAAGGGTTTTAGTAAACCGACGAATCACTTTTCCCACTGAAATTTTGTGGCTGTTGCTTTTACAGGTTCTGCATAGGTTTTGTATTTCCTTCTGCCTGCAATGTGGGAGACTTGAGTTCGATCCCTGGGTCAGGAAGATCCTCTGAAGAAGGAAATGGCAACCCACTCCAGTATGCTTGCTGGGAAATCCCATGGACAGAGGAGCCTGGCAGACTACAGACCATGGGGTTGCAGAGTCAGATAGGACTGAATGACCTCACTTTCTATATGAGTAAATCCTCAGTGCTTTAAACTAATTGCCTTGGAATTATTCCTTGGTGGTTAATCCAGAGATCCCTTCCTATACACCTGTTCCCTCTGTGTTTGGTCAGATTTTCACTGTCTTGTCAGGCAGAAACCACAGCAGAGCCCTCACTCTGTCTCAGAGTTATTTTTCCTTGATTAGTGTCATCTTAATTCAAATTGAAGTCAGAAGAGTATTAAAAATGGCATAAAATTTTTATGACCATAAATCTATGTTTTCAAAATTATATTGTTGGGTGCAAAATTTTTAAAAAATTGGCTTGAAATTTAGTTTTGAATCCCAAACAGATAATGGAGTTTGAGGTCAAAGTAACTTTCCCTTTTCTATGTTGGATAAATTGACATCAATGGAAAGATGCTCACAATTTGTTTGGTGTCAATATTGACTTTGTAAATACTCTAAATCACTTTGATGCTTGACTTGATGTATATTAAATTTTGGCTTATGCATCATTTCATGTAAAACATTAAGCCAAATTAGTTCTTAGTGAATACATTTTCAAAAATATAGTTTTGAAATATTTTTGGCTTGTGTTCTATAATTTATATCTTTACTAATATCACAATCAGTTTATGTAAGAGCACATACTGCTTCTAATTGAGTTTTAATGGCCTAATGGCAATGACTTGAATTTTTCATTGTGGATTCTGCAAAGGTTTTGAATTTGCATTTATTAAATGTTTTCAAACATTTCAGTATTTCATTGAAGCCAAGAAGTACTAATTATATAGTCCTTGGATAAGGAAAAAGAAACCCTAAGTGATAGTAAAAAAATTTTTTTGCTTGATTGTTTCTTACAGAACAGAACATTTAGAATGCTTTAGTTTTTTTTCCCAAGGATCTTTTGTAGCAAAAGATTATGTTTTCCATGTTTCCAAACTGAGATGCTTTAGAATTCCAGGCTTCCAAAATGTTTGGCTTAAATTTACTCTTTTTAATCTAGTCTATTAAATGTATTTGTTTGTTTTACATATATATATATATATATATAATTTGCCAGGATCTGGTTTTATATTTCACTCCCTAAATAATGTGCAATATTATTTGTCAATGTTTATATTCTGCATAAAAGTTCGGCCATAACGCTTTCAAATTTGATTTTGGTTTCTATAAAATGAAGGGTCCCATTATCATGCACATAAAGCTTCTTGGATGATTTTCTGGGCAGTGGGCATCACTTTGCCAAAAGCAAAGTCATGTATTGCTCATTCAAAAACAGCACATCAATATTTTTATCATTAGTATAAAATGTCATGATATCCTTGTGGTAATTATATCAGTAAAAATGATTTTAGTTTAAAAATACTATGACCGATGAGTATTTTACTTTGTTCATGTTTATGAAAATGCAGTAGATATTATGCCAATACTTGTAGAATCAGTCTCAATCTTCAGTTGATTTTTCCGTCAACTGAAGAGTTTGAAATATAAAAAAGAAAATTGCATAATCATCAAAAATAATAAATTACATGGAGTGCTATGGGTTTTTCACTATTTTGAAGAATTTGTGTCTAATAAATTTCTGAAGACATCATGTTAGTACTGTCCTTTGGAAAACTAAAATGTCTCACTTATTTAGGCTATGTACCTGGATCCGCAGACGTAGGCTTAGTGTAATAAGGTCATTGTTATTTTTCTATGCCTGTAAAAATTCGGAAGTGACAGCTTCTGTAGTGAAATTCTATAGTGATAGCTTCCATGGGGACATGTTGTAAATTTATCCATGCTTCATCTGTACCCTAATTGGCCACATTCTGCTCACATTAAGAACTCTGAAGTACTTTTCACTTTTTTCCACCTTTCTATTTTCTCCAAAATTTTATTCAACTGTTATTATTTTATAATAACTTTCTGCTTTTTATGAACACAATTTTTAATAAAACTTTTTAAAATTCTAATAATAATTTAGCATTTCATCATTTAAAACAATTATAAATATATTTATGTAATAAACTGCTAAATTTTATTAGGAGTTAATTTTTGCACATTGATTTTTTGTAACAACAAATAATCAACAGCTATCATTGACTTTGTGGCTCATTACATGGTAATATTTAAATATATGACATATCTTAGTGGTTATTAATGGCACATGGATATTGCTTATTGTACTCTGATTCATATTATAATGAAAACTTTTGTACGTTTAAATCAAGAACTAAGTAATATTAATACTATCTGGTGCAATAAATAAATAGTAAATAAAATTAACAAAAATATGTGTGTCAAATTTAGCCATGTACTAATATTAATAGGAAATTGTAAAATTAGATATTTTCTGATTACTAAATATATTAATATATTAACTATAAAAACAACTTATTTAGTGCCATAACATATTTTAGATATGATCAGATCAACAGGGTCTTTCAGTTATCAAACTTCTCTTTCATATATTAATGCGGCATAGCATTATCTGTGTATATATATATATATATAATTATAAAATATGTCTTAGAATAACACACTTTACTCCTATTAGTCACAAAATTATCATAGTATATTCGTTGTTTTAGAACAAGACACTACCACATCAGAAATTAAGTCAATAGACAACACAGAAAAGCTACATTTTGGGGGCAAGAACTGATATAAACCTGTGTTCTGGGTTTCTTGTTTAATAAACAATTCTATTTCTAGTTTTTAACATTTTACAACAATCAGGAAAATTTAAAATAGTCCATTACATTCAGCAATCCAAATAATGCTTTAAGAATATGATATAGCTGCTAAGTCACTTCAGTCATGTCCGACTCTGTGCGACCCCATAGACGGCAGCCCACCAGGCTTCCCTGTCCCTGGGACTCACCAGGCAAGAACACTGGAGTGGGTTGCCATTTCCTTCTCCAATGCATGAAAGTGAAAAGTGAAAGTGAAGACACTCAGTCCGTGTCCAACTCTTAGCAACCCCATGGACTGAAGCCCACCAGGCTCCTCCATCCATGGGATTTTCCAGGCAAGAATACTGGAGTGAGGTGCCATTGCCTTCTCCATGATATAGCTAAGTTTTCTTATAATCAGCTTTCCAGGCTGGAAAGGCAAAATTAATTGTAATCACTTCTGTTAAAGGGCAGAGATGATATCCTACTTCAAAAGCATTTCCAAACACCTAGTTTCTATGGAGATTGATAAATTACCTCAGAGCAACATGTTGGTGTATGGAAGGAGGTTTAAAATTGACTCTTTGATTTATTCAGTGATTTTATAATAAATCAACTGCCTTCTCTATGTAGCATAATATTTTCTGTTAAACAACAGGTCGATTGGCTAAGCATCACAATTTTGTTGTTCTCTGTAAAATGTTATAGTGAGTAAAATTATATTTTTATGGCTGTGAGTAATGAACACTCATACACTAGTTTTGATTTACTAACCTAATTCTTATCCACATGAACTGCCATTCTCAGCTGCATTTATCTTCTTTGGTCGTCCTGTCCTTTCTAAATACCATTGTTTTAGCTCTCCATAATACCATTATTTTTCTTAATTTTTAAGAACACAGACAACTTAACAAACAAGTTATCTGCCATTTATCTTTGAAGAGAATTTCAATATATTAGCCAAGTTAATTTATAGGAACTTTAGGCTTTTTTAGAATATTATATTTTTTACTGTAGATTGGCCAGCAGATCTCTTCAGTCTCAAGTGCTTCACATAAAATCATATTCAAGTAACTTATGTGTATAGTTTTATTTATTTTTTTCTAATTTTATTTTATTTTTAAACTTTACATAATTGTATTAGTTTTGCCAAATATCAAAATGAATCCGCCACAGGTATACATGTGTTCCCCATCCCGAACCCTCCTCCCTCCTCCCTCCCCATACCATCCCTCTGGGCCGTCCCAGTGCACCAGCCCCAAGCATCCAGCATCGTGCATCGAACCTGGACTGGCAACTCGTTTCCTACATGATATTTTACATGTTTCATTGCCATTCTCCCAAATCTTCCCACCCTCTCCCTCTCCCACAGAGTCCATAAGACTGTTCTATACATTATGTGTATAGTTTTAACTTCACATGTTAGATCATTCTTTTTTCATCTCCCTATAGAAAATGAAATTGTTTGGAAGAACATTGTAAATATGTTAGTTATTAATTTAAGAAGCTGATACAAGAATATTTACCCCATCATTTTATTCCTGTTGCAAGATACATTAATGCTTACCAGACAGATATGAAAAAAGGTGATGCCACTAGCCACATATTAAATAATGTCTTGGCAGCATCTGTTAAAATGAGGAGATTGACTCAGAGTGGACTATTTTCTGGGTCAAGACATGTTTGATATTTTTTCTAGATTCCAAACGCCACCTATTGGTGGGAGGTTTCTGCAAAATATATTAAGCAAATGCAACAAACAAAACCACAGGATAAATTAGAAATGAGTGAGATATGTTCACCAAATACAGAGATCATACATTTGTCTGAACTACAGATCTGGCAAGTGGCTTATGGATGATTTTGAGGAATGAATATGACAAGAGAAAACTGCTATTTGATATTTTTCCCCACCAGTGTTGTTTCTTTTTCCGGCTTTTGAAATTTGGCCACTTAACACTTGCATGGAAATCACCATATTTCTTGGAACTACCTGAAAGTTTTAGCCTGAGAACTATCCTTTGTTTGTACTGTAGTCATGGACTAGACTAGAGGAGAGTTTCTGAAGAAGTGTTTTACAAAAACAAGTTTAGAAAGAATGTGAAGAAAATTTTCAGTTATGAAAATTGGTCAAAATAAAGAACATGTCATAATTATAACCTGAAGAGCACATATGTAAGTTGTTTGAATAGAATCAAATAATTAAGGTATAAGTCAAACATTAAAAACAGAATAAAACTGTCAAAACAAAGGAAAATTATCCCAATAATCTAACAAAAATTCACACAAAAGAAACAAATAGAGAGAGAAAGAGAGAACTAATGATAGGCATCCTTGTTTCCACTTTCCTCACTTAGCCATATCGTCTCTTGATTCAAGACCTCAAGTCCACCCATGTGATTCAGATGCTGCTCTCCTGACCTCCTACAGTAGTCCATGGGTATTTTATCACAGGACTTTATCCATTGCAAGGTAACTGTTTACTCATTGACAGGAGACTGTGGATCAAATCTTATTCATCTCTGTATCTATGGTGCTTGCACAGTGCGTGGCCAAAATAACTTTTCACAATTTCCTGTTGGAGACATGGGTAAACTCCAAGTTCACAACTCCTACAAATTCCAAATGGGCAAATGAAAAGCATTTATTTCACCTCTATCTTCTTTGTTCATTCTTCATCATCACTCATGTCTCTTAAGTTCGGTGTGTCCCAAGACTTGTTTCTTATTTCCTGTCTTCTATGAATATACAAATCTTTAACAGCATCATTCAGTCACCTCGTTTTAAATACCACTAGTGACTCGCCAATGTACAACTTAAGCCAAGACCTTTTCCCAGAATCTCAACCATCTACTGCACATCTGTACTTAGATGTCTAATGGCATCTTAAACTTAGCATGTCCAAAATGAAACACCTGATTTCCAGCCCACGAAAATCTGCTCAGTCAATGGTAACTCCATAACTGGAGTTAGAGACCCAAATCCTGGATTTATTCTTTCTCTCTTACACAGTATATGTCAGCAAACACTATCATCTCTACTTTGAAAATATATCCAAGATTAGACAACATCTGCCTCCACCATGACATGTCTTATCAGTGGTTTTCCTGCTTTGGCATTTTCCAGCCCCTTTATTCCCAGTGCAGAAGCCAGAGTGATCCTATTAAACAGAAGTTAGATCATATTAGTCTCTGCCAGGTGGAACAGTGGTAAAGTAACCGCACGCCAATGCAGGAGACACAGAAGCTATGGATGAGGAAGATCCCCTGGAGGAGGAAAAAGCAACCCACTGGGTATTTTTGCTTGAAAAATTCCATAGACAAAAGAGACTGGCAGGCTACAGTCCATGGGGTTGCAAAGAGTTGAATATGACTGAGCAACTGAGCATGCAGGCACAGAACCCTCCAATGGCATCTCCTTTCATGAGTAAAAGCAAGAGTCCAGTTAAATGACTTAAAATTCAAATGACCTGGTCCCTCTCTGACCTCACCTGCTCCTACTGTTGCTTGTTCTGTGTTGGCCACACTAACCTCTTGAAATACTTCTAAAAACCCTTCCTGACCCCCCTACTTAAAATTACAAATTCTTGCCATAAGATTTCCCTGCTTTATTTATCTCCTTAATGTATAACCATCTTACATGCTTTATAATTAATTTACATTTTTAATTTTGTTGTCTACTTCCTTATGCTTGAATGTAAGCCACAGAAGAACTATACAAAAAAGATCTTCATGACCCAGATAATCACGATGGTGTGATCACTCACCTAGAGCCAGACATCCTGGAATGTGAAGTCAAGTGGGCCTTAGAAAGCATCACTACGAACAAAGCTAGTGGAGGTGATGGAATTCCAGTTGAGCTATTTCAAATACTGAAAGATAATGCTGTGAAAGTGCTGCACTCAATATGCCAGGAAATTTGGAAAACTCAGCAGTGGCCACAGGACTGGAAAAGGTCAGTTTTCATTCCAATCCCAAACAAAGGCAATGCCAAAGAATGCTCAAACTACTGCACAATTGCACTCATCTCACATGCTAGTAAAGTAATGCTCCAAATTCTCCAAGCCAGGCTTCAGCAATACGTGAACCGTGAACTTCCAGATGTTCAAGCTGGTTTTAGAAGAGGCAGAGGAACCAGAGATCAAATTGTCAACATCTGCAGGATCATGGAAAAAGCAAGAGAGTTCCAGAAAAACATCTATTTCTGCTTTATTGACTATGCCAAAGCCTTTGACTGTGTGGATCACAATAAACTGTGGAAAATTCTGAAAAGATGGGAATACCAGACCACCTGACCTGCCTTTTGAGAAACCTATATGCAGGTCAGAAAGCAACAGTTAGAACTGGACATGGAACAACAGACTGGTTCCAAATAGGAAAAGGAGTACATCAAGGCTGTATATTGTCACCTTGCTTATTTAACTTATATACAGAGTACATCATGAGAAACACTGGGCTGGAAGAAGCAAAAGCTGGAACCAAGATTGCTAGGGGAAATCTCAATAATCTCAGGTATGCAGATGACAGCACCCTTATGGCAGAAAGTGAAGAGGAACTAAAAAGCCTCTTGATGAAAGTGAAAGAGGAGAGTGAAAAAGATACCTTAAAGCTCAACTTTCAGAAAACGAAGATCATGGCATCTGGTCCCATCACTTCATGGCAAATAGATGGGGAAACAGTGGAAACAGTGTTAGACTTTATTTTTTGAGGCTCCAAAATCACTGCAGATGGTGACTGCAGCCATGAAATTAAAAGACGCTTACTCCTTGGAAGGAAAGTTATGACCAACCCTGATAGCATATTCAAAAGCAGAGAAATCACTTTGCCAACAAAGGCCCATCTAGTCAAGGCTACGATTTTTCCAGTGGTCATGTATGGATGTGAGAGTTGGACTGTGAAGAAAGCTGAGAGCCGAAGAATTGATGCTTTTGAACTGTGGTGTTGGAGAAGACTCTTGAGAGTCCCTTGGACTACAAGGAGATCCAACCAGTCTATTCTAAGGGAGATCAGCCCTGGGTGTTCTTTGGAAGGAATGATGCTAAAGCTGAAACTCCAGTACTTTGGCCACCTCATGTGAAGAGTTGACTCATTGGAAAAGACTCTGATTCTGGGAGGGATTGGGGGCAAGAGGAGAAGGGGACGACAGAGGATGAGATGGCTGGTAGGCATCACCGACTCGATAGAGGTGAGTTTGAGTGAACTCTGTGAGTTGGTGATGGACAGGGAGGCCTGGTGTGCTGCAATTCATTTGGTCTCAAAGAGTTGGACACGACTGAGCAACTGAACTGAACTGAAGCCCCATGAGATCAGAAATCTTTATAATTGTTTAGACACAATGGGTATTCAATAAACATTAATTCAATAAATGTAAATTTTATTGATTCATTCATTTGCTTATTCAAGATATATTTACTGAGGACCCGCTACGTTCCAGGTATTGTTCTAGGCTATTTGTCCAGCCTCACTACAATCACTCCCTGCCTCCAGCTTTTTGTCTAATGATGATGCCTTATGATTGGTGTTGAACATAATTTGGGATTCTCAGGTGGCTCAGTACAGTTCAGTCACTCAGTCATGTCTGACTCTTTGCAACCCCATGAACTGCAGCACACCAGGTCTCCCTGTCCATCACCAACTCCCGGAGACCACTGAAAACCATGTCCACTGAGTCAGTAATGCCATCCAACCATCCCATTCTCTGTCGTCCCCTTCTCCTCCTGCCCTCAATCTTTCCCAGCATCAGGGTCTTTTCAGCTCTTCACATCAGGTGGCCAAAGTATTGGAGTTTCAGCTTCAACATCAGTCCCTCCAATGAACACCCAGGACTGATCTCCTTTAGGATGGACTGGTTGGATCTCCTTGCAGTCCAAGGGACTCTCAAGAGTCTTCTTCAACACCACAGTTCAAAAGCATCAATTCTTTGGTGCTCAGCTTTCTTCACAGTCCAATTCTCACATCCATACATGACCACTGGAAAAACCATAGCCTTGACTAGATGGACCTTTGTTGACAAGTAATGTCTCTGCTTTTTAATACGCTATCTAGTTTAGTCATAACTTTCTTTTCAAGGAGTACGTGTCTTTTAATTTCATGGCTGCAATCACCATCTGCAGTGATTTTGGAGCCCCCAAAAATAAAGTCTGACACTGTTTCCACTGTTTCCCCATCTCTTTCCCATGAAGTGATGGGAACAGATGCCATGATCTTAGTTCTCTGAATGTTGAGCTTAAGGCATCTTTTTCACTCTCCTCTTTCACTTTCACCAAGAGATTTTTTAGTTCTTCTTCACTCTCTGCCATAAGGGTGGTGTCATCTGCAACAGTTCAGTTCAGTTCAGTCATTCAGTCATGTCTGACTCTTTCAAACCCCATGAATTGCAGCACGCCAGGCCTCCCTGTTCATCACTAACTCCTGGAGTACACTCAAACTCATGTCCATTGAGTCAGTGTTGACATCCAGCCATCTCATCCTTTGTCGTCCCCTTCTCCTCCTGCCCACAATCCCTCCCAGAATCAGAGTCTTTTCCAATGAGTCAACTTTTTGCATGAGATGGCCAAAGTACTGGAGTTTCAGCTTTAGCATCATTCCTTCCAAAGAACACCCAGGACTGATCTCCTTTAGAATGGACTGGTTGGATCTTCTTGCAGTCCAAGGGATCTCAAGAGTCATCTACATATCTGAGGTTATTGATATTTCTCCTGGAAATCTTGATTCCAGCTTTTGCTTCATCCAGTACAGCATTTCTCATGATGTACTCTGTATATAAGTTAAATAAGCAGGGTGACAATATACAGCCTTGACGTACTCCTTTTCCTATTTGGAACCAGTCTCCATGTCCAGTTCTAACTGTTGCTTCCTGACCTGCATATAGGTTTCTCAAAAGGCAGGTCAGGTGGTCTGGTATTCCCATCTTTTCAGAATTTTCCAAAATGTGTTGTGATCCACACAGTCAAAGGCTTTGGCATAGTCAATAAAGCAGAAATAGATGTTTTTCTGGAACTCTCTTGCTTTTTCCATGATCCAGCTGATGTTGGCAGTTTGATCTCTGGTCCTCTGCCTCTTCTAAAACCAGCTTGAACATCTGGAAGTTCACATATTGCTCAAGCCTGGCTTGGAGAATTTGGAGCATTACTTTACTAGCATGTGAGATGAATGCAATTGTGCAGTAGTTTGAGCATTCTTTGGCATTGCCTTTGTTTGGGATTGGAATGAAAACCGACCCTTTCCAGTCCTGTGGCCACTACTGAGTTTTCCAAATTTCCTGGCATATTGAGTGCAGCACTTTCACAGCATCATCTTCCAGTATTTAAAATAGCTCAACTGGTATTCCATCACCTCTACTAGCTTTGTTCATAGTCATGCTTCCTAAGGCCCACTTGACCTCACATTCCAGGATGTCTGGCTCTAGGTGAGTGATCACACCATCGTGATTATCTGTGTCGTGAAGATCTTTTTTTGTACAGTTCTTCTGTGTATTCTTGCCACCTCTTCCTAATATCATCTGCTTCTGTTAGGTCCATACCATTTCTGTCCATTATTGAGCCCATCTTTGCATGAAATATTTTGCATGAAATGTCCCATTCTATTTTTTTCTCTGTTTCTTTGCACTGATCACTGAGGAAGGCTTTCTTAGCTCTCCTTGCTATTCTTTGGAACTCTGCATTCAAATGGGTATATCTTTCCTTTTCTCCGTTGCTTTTCACTTCTCTTCTTTTCACAGCTATTTGTAAGGCCTCCTCAGACAGCCATTTTACTTTTTTGCATTTCTTTTTCTTGGGGAAGGTGTTGTTTCTTGTCTCCTGTACCACATCATGAACCTCCATCCATAGATCATCAGGCACTCTGTCTATCAGATCTAGTCCCTTAAATCTATTTCTCACTTCCACTGTATAGTCATAAGGGATTTGATTTAGGTCATACCTGAATGATCTAGTGGTTTTCTGTACTTTCTTCAATTTAAGTCTGAGTTTGGCAATAAGGAGTTCATATTCTGAGCCACAGTCAGCTCCCGGTCTTGTTTTTGCTGACTGTATAAATCGTCTCCATCTTTGGCTGCAAAGAATATAATCAATCTGATTTTGGTGTTGAACATCTGATGATGTCCATGGGTAGAGTCTTCTTTTGTGTTGTTGGAAGAGGGTGTTTGCTATGACCAGTGCGTTCTCTTGGCAGAACTCTATGAGCCTTTGCCCTGCTTCATTCTGTACTCCAAGGCCAAATTTGCCTGTTACTCCAGGTGTTTCTTGACTTCCTTCTTTTGCATTCCAGTCCCCTATAATGAAAAGGACATCTTTTTTGGGTGTTAGTTCTAAAAGGTCTTGTAGGTCTTCATAGAACCGTTCAACTTCAGCTTCTTCAGCATTACTGGTTGGGGCATAGGCTTGGATTACCATGATATTGAATGGTTTGCCTTGGAAACGAACAGAGATCATTCTGTCATTTTTGAGATTGCATCCAAGTACTGCATTCAGACTCTTTTGTTGACTATGATGGCTACTCCATTTCTTCTAAGGGATTCCTGCCCACAGTAGTAGATATAATGGTCATCTGAGTTCAATTCACCCATTCCAGTCCATCTTATTTTGCTGATTCCTAAAATGTCGATGTCACTCTTGCCATCCCCTGTTTGGCCACTTCCAATTTGCCTTGATTCATGGACCTAACATTTCAGGTTCCTATGCAATATTGCTCTTTATAGCATGAAACCTTGCTTCTATCATCAGTCCCATTCACAACTGGGTGTTGTTTTTGCTTTCGCTCCATCCCTTCATTCTTTCTGGAGTTATTTCTCCACTGATCTCCAGTAGCATATTGGGCACCTGCAGACCTGGGGAGTTCATCTTTCAGTGTCTTATCTTTTTGTCTTTTCATACTGTTCAGGGGTTCTCCAGGCAAGAATACTGAAGTAGTTTGCCATTCCCTTCTCCAGTGGACACATTCTGTCAAACCTCTCCACCATTACCTACCCGTCTTGGGTGGCCCCACATGGCGTGGCTTAGTTTCATTGAGTTAGACAAGGCTGTGGTCCATGTGATCAGATTGGCTAGTTGTCTGTGATTGTGGTTTCAGTCTTCTGCCCTCTGATACCCTCTCTCAGTACTTACTGTCTTACTTGAGTTTCTCTTAAGTTGGACATGGGGTATCTCTTCACAGCTGCTCCAGCAAAGTACAGACACCACCCCTAACCTTGGACGTGGGGTAGCTCCTCGCCACCGCAGCCATTGCAGCAGCCATGCTCCTGAGCCGTGGCAGCCACAGCAGGGGGCTCAGTGGTAAAGAATTTGCCTACCAATGCATGAGCCTCAAGTAACGCGGGTTTGATCTCTGGGTCAGGAAGATCCCCTGGAGGAGGAAATGGCAACCCACTCCAGTATTCTTGCCTGGAGAATCCCATGTACAGAGGAGCCTGGCAGGCTACCGTCCTTGGGGTTGCAAAGAGCCGGACACGACTGAGCAATAGTGTGTGAACATAATTTAGTGAATCATCTCTTTTTGATTCCCTCTCTTTGCTCTTCCTCCAGATTATTACATATGTTTTTCATCTTGTTTTCCCAATTATTCTTTCACCTAGCATATTTATTCCTTTTCATCTTCATGTGTCTTTCCTCTTTTTAAGAGTGAGAAAAACATAACTTAACCAAGAAAATTAAGTACCAAAAAAAAGAGAGCCATTGATTTTAAACTGAAGTTGAACAAAACACACACACACAAATTGTCTTAGCCTCTAAAGCTTGTAGGTGCCCAAGTCCTTTTCATGTCCTCAGTGTCCATCCATCTCTTTTTCCTTTTAACTCACTTTGTGAACACATTCATACAATACACACAAACACATACATATATATCAAAACATTTCTCATTATTCAATGGTCTTTTTTTATTATTTTATTTTATTTTTTAACTTTACAATATTGTATTGGTTTCACCATATATCAACATGAATCCACCACAGGTATACACATCTTCCCCATCCTGAACCCTCCTCCCTCCTCCTTCCCCGTACCATCCCTCTGGGTCATCCCAGTGTTCTTTTCAATTTTAAAATATTATATTGTAATAGGATTTTTCATTATTTTACATTGTGTATGTGTATATGTATATCTTTTTGTGTATGTGTGTGTGTGTGTGAGTCCCTCAGTCATGTCTGACTCTTTGTGACCCTATGGACTGTAGCCCACCAGGCTCCTCTGTCCATGGAATTCTCCAGGCAAGAAATCTGGAGTGGGTTGCCATTCCCTTCTCCAGAGGATCTTCCCAACCCAGGGATCAAATCTGGGTCTTTTGCATTGCAGGCAGATTCTTTACTGGCTGAGCCACCCAGGAAGGCCACATGTGTGTATATATGTATATATTAACGCATATATGTTAATATATATGTATATCACCTTGAGAAGTTAATTTGATACCATCTAAACATACAGATAAACTTTTATATTACACTGTATAACATTCTTGTCATTTGAAGACCATCTACATTTTAAAAAATGATCGTAATTAAAATTCATTTTCCAAAGCGTTTTTCACCTAAGAGTCAGGTAAGGTGTGTAAGCTACATAAAAGCAGTAATTTTTGTATGTTTACTTTTCACTGATGAATCCCTTGCCTCTAGAACAGTGCTGGGAACAGAGTAGACACTCGATAAATATTTGTTGAATGCACTAATAAAAGATATGACATGGGAACGAATGCTATAAATTCCAGTTAAAAATGCTATAGATTACTTAGTATGTTGCTGCTGTTGTTTAGTTGCTAAGTAGTGTTCTACTCTTTTGCAACACCATGGACTGTAGCCCTCCAGGCTCCTCTGTCCATGGAATTTCCCAGACAGGAATATTGGAGAAAGTTTCCATTTCCTTCTCCAAGGGATTTTCCTGACCCAGGGATCAAACCCATGCCCTCTGAATTGGCAGGTGGGTTCTTTACCACTGAGATACCACGGAAGCCCTCAGTTAGTATGAGAGGGTGCTAATTTGTATGTCTTTGATTTATAAGCATAAATTTATAGGGCTCATAGTTTTCTTTTGATTTCTTAGAATAAGGGAAAATATGAGCAGGACTTAGAAATTTTCAGGTGAATTTTAAACAGTTGGTACAAAGTTAAGGTTTTCCCTTTATCTCTTAGTGTTATATTCATGGAAACATGAACTATGAGGGGTGGTCTGGAATTTCTGGAGCCACAACAGCACATTTGGAGTGAGTCTTGAAGCTTTCTAATCATAGAATGGCTGCGTGGGATCTCAAATCTCAGAGGGCAAGATGAAAGTAAATATCAAATGAGTATCCAATTAGATAAAATAGTCACAGCAAGAATTCAATAAATGGTAGCCATAAGCTATTTTAAATAAAAGTCTGATAATTAATTGATTTTGTATCATGGCTTATACTTGTGGCCTTTCCTGCATCCACCACACACACAAAATCAACTGATAAGTGACAGACACTTACCATGGCTTATAGGCATTAAATTATGACTAGAATTACTCATGTCAAATACAAGAGAGAAATCTTTAAACCTGAACTTAGAAAATCCTTTTTCTACATCACAGGGCATAATTCCTTTCTCAAAATCTGCCACATATCCCATAATGTAAATATGACAGTCCAGGAGGAGTCAAGACTGAGAAAGTAAATTTATTTATTGCAAAGCAATAAGAAAATATGTGTCTTTTTTTTCAGTCATCAGTGAAGTAACAGAAATATTTTAGGTAGCAGAGTATAACAATTTAAACATATTTTGTTCTTCCAAATGGTTGTGTTCTTAGGAGAATTCTCAGTGGAAGCCCGGAGCAGAGGCTAGCCAGAGAGGTCTCAACTTTTTTCTCTAGGACCTGTAACAATGCAACTGCTGACCATGCAAATGAGACCCCTCTGCTGCAGGCCACTAAGAGGAGACGGAACAAGTTTCAGGGTGGACAGTTGCTACTCGTTTTCCCTAATCCCTGTCTCAGAAGGTGTCTACCAGGCAGTGTTCCAAGTTTTTCTCTCTATTACTCACTGCAGTTCATGACAAGTTTCTTCAGTTGAACCGAGATTCACTTTCCCATACCCTTTCAACCAGGAATTGTATGATAATTAGAGGATACATTACATTTTAGATACAGTAATTGTGTCCACACACCCAACAAGTAATCTGTTCAGCACAAATGTGTTTGGCCCACACATTTTATCTTGAAACTGCTCTGGCAGTCTCTAAAATGACAATTCTCATGTAAACCTGGGTATACTGGTAAACCTTTCAATGAAGGCCATCTACCCTAAAATCACCAAAAAAAAAAAAAAACCTAAGATGAAGTGCCACCTATACTACGCAAAAAAGATATTATTGATGGGCGTGGACTTCAAATGGAACTGATTGATTTCTGTGATTCTTCCTCTAAACACTAAATATTGTGCTTAACAAAGGTCCATCTAGTCAAGGCTATGGTTTTTCCAGTAGTAATGTATGGATTGAGAATTGGACTATAAAGAAAGCTGAGCACTGAAGAATTTATGCTTTTGAACTGTTGGAGAAGACTCTTGAGAGTCCCTCGGACTGCAAGGAGATCCAACCAGTCCATCCTAAAGGAGATCAGGCCTGGGTGTTCACTGGAAGGACTGATGTTGAAGCTGAAACTCCAATACTTTGGCCACCTGATGCAAAGAGCTGATTCATTTGAAAAGACCCTGATGCTGGGAAAGATTGAGGACAGGAGGAGAAGGGGATGACAGAGGATGAGATGGTTGGATGGCATTACCGACTCAATGGACATCCAACCATGTTTGGGTTTGGGTAGACTCCAGGAGTTGGTGATGGAAAGGGAGGCCTGGCATGCTGCGATTCAGGGGTCGCAAAGAGTCAGACATGACTGAGCAACTGAACTAACTAACTAACTAATTACACCATGGAAATCTAATGACTGAAGGAAGTTTAAGCATATTTAAAAGTGAGCATTTCTCCTCATGTCTCTTAGGAAATAAAATATGGATAGAATAAAATAAATGTGAGAATCCAAATATTATTTCAAGTCTTAAAATGCTATTTAATATTTCACTTGGCTGGAATATTTAAGCTAATCATTACTATCTGAATATATGCATTGGTTCTGTCCTTTGCAGAAGAAAATCAAGCTTGAAATAAATTAATTGCAACTTCACATTAACCTTTGGGATTACTAATTACTAATTAAATGGCAAATGAGCCTCTGCCAGAAAAATCTCATTCTAACTCCGTGAAAACCAAAGGCCTTTAAAAGCAGCTTCATCAAAGGAAAATACTGGGGGGAAATATTAGCTAGATCTTATTATTTCTAAATTAATTTGGTCTCCTTCTTTCAGCTTGTCTCTGTAACCACATTATAATATATCATATGGGTGGTGGTGGTTTAGTTGCTAAGTCGGGTCCAACTCTTGCAACCCCATGGACTGTAGCCCTCCAGGGTCCTCTGTCCATGGAATTTTCTAGGCAAGAATACTGGACTGAGTAGCCGTTTCCTTCTCCAGGGAATCTTCCTGACCCAGGGATAGAACCCACATCTCCCGAATTGCAGATGGTTTCCTGCCTTGCAGGCAGATTCTTTACAGCTGAGCCACCAGAAGCCCAATATATGACATACTTTTTAGCTATCCCTGATGAGTCCATCTTTGGTCTTTGTTAGTTCATTTATACATTCACTCATTCATTCGCTGTATCTGTTAGCTCTCTTTGGTTGCAATCGGCAGAAACAGCATCTGCTAACAAAGCAAAAATTAATGAATGAGTGACTTACTGCATAGACATGGAATAGCTCACAAATCAAAGAAAAGATGATGAGTTAGTCCTTTTTCTTGACCTAGGAAAGCAAACAGATGAATACTCTATTGTCTTTAAGGTATCATCATATTGGATATATGCTCATTTGCTCAGTTGTGTCTGACTCTTTGTGACCTCACGGACCTTAGCTAGTCAGGCTCCTCTGTCCATGGGGTTTCCCAGGCAAGCATACTGGAGCTGGGTTGCCATTTCATTCTCCAGGGGATCTTTCTGACCCAGGGATCGAATTCACATCTCCAGTGTCTTCTCCATTGGCAGGTGGAGTCTTTAGCACTGAGATACCTGGGAAGCCCTCATGTTGTATAAATGTTCTCCAAATATCATGTAGGTGTGTGTGTGTGTGAGAGAGACAGAGAAACAGAGAGATGCCCACCTCTTTGTCAGGGTGAGCAGCACCAGTGTAGAAATGCTCTCCTCCAAGACTAAATCTGTTGGTGGACAGGTAGTTTCTCAAAGCCAAATTAAGAGTACTATTAGCTGAAGAATGGAGAATTGATGTTGGATAAATTAAAACAACTGATAACTACTACATCCACATCCTTTAAGTAAGTGTTGAACATTCCAGCCCATGTTGTATTCTGAAAAGGAACGTATTTAATTGCAACCCCCTACTTCCATTAGCTCACATGCAGACACAGGAGCTCATCATATTTCTCTTGTAAGGATACAAGGATTATTCCTATGCTTTTTTTCCTCTGTTAAACCAAAGCTATGATAAACATACTAGCAATATATATGTTCGTATACCTATCATTTTTACTTGTGGCAACTTTCTATAAGTGGGATTATTGAGTCAAATGATATACAAATTTAATGTATTATATACATATATGCAGGGACATGGGCTTCCCGGGTAGCTCAGCTGGTAAAGAATCTGCCTGCAATGCAGGAGACCTCAGTTCGATTCCTGGGTCAGGAAGATTTCCTGGAGAAGGGATAGGCTACCCACTCCAGTATTCTTGGGCTTCCCTGATGACTCAGATGGTAAAGAATCTGCCTGCAATGTGGGAAACCTGAGTTTGATCCCTGGGTTGGGAAGATCCCCAGGAGGGGAGCATGGCAACCCACACCACTATTCTTTCCTGGAGAATCCCCATGGACAGAGGAGCCTGGTGGGCTACAGTCCATGGGGTCATAAAGAGTTGGACATGACTGAGCAACTAAGCACATGCAGGGTCATAGAGAAATATATAGAAGACTATACATAAAAATGTAGTCAACAGCTACTACTGTGGTATATTTATAATCATGGGGGGAGGGTCTATCATCTGGAAATTTACTCAGAGAAGAGGAAGCTTCCTAGAAGGCTTCCTTTGTCTCCTTGCTACTTTTTCTTTACTAGGAATCTGACATTTTCTTCTGAAGAAGCAAGTTTTAAAAGGCCTAGTGTTCCCTTAATTTTTTTAAAAAAGGATGTTTTTATTGACATAATTTCAGTCATAGAAAAGTTGCAAAAATAGTACAAAAAAAAAAAAAAAAACTCATAGCCTCTATCCACATTCCCCAAAAGCTAACATTTTACATTTGCTTTCTCTCTCTTCCTCTCCTTCTCTCTTTATATATGTGTATATATAGTTTTTTAAATCTGTTTGGGAGTAAGCTGCAGAAATAATATCCTTTTAACTCCGTCATGGTTCAGTGGTAAAGAAACCACTTGCCAAGCAGGGGATGCAGGTTCGATCCCTGGGTCGAGAAGATCCCCTGAAGAAGGAAAATAGCAATCCACTCCAGTGTTCTTGACTGGAACATCCCATGGCCAGAGGAACCTGGTGGGCTACAGTCTATGGGGTCAGGAGTCGGACATGACTTAGGGACTAAACAATGACGACTTTGTGATAAAGAGTCTGACTCCATTTTCTGAGGTTTGCTGACAACTTTAAACCTCACCCCTTCCTCTTCCCCTCTGAGCAATCTGATAGGAAATCCTGATGTTCTTTCCTTCAGAGCCTTGGAGCAATCCAGACCATGCAGCCCCTGTCTGAGCTTGGGAAGCCTCAGTCTGGCCCCCCTCCTAACTACAATGAAATCCTGAGCCAGTCTTCTATCTTCTATCTTTTTTCTTCTCAGACCTGCTTGGGAGGCTTGCCCTGTTCTCCCAAGATACACCTATCATGTAAGCAATAATAAATCTTCTGTTCCCTCTTTAAGTGTGTATGACATCATAAATCTCAATGTTGAAACCAAATTCTGGGTGAGGAACTGCCATACACCTGCAGAGTTATCACAACAAACCCTAAATAAAATCTGTTACATAATTATCAAAATTAGGAAATTAGCATTTATACACCTTGATTATCTAACCTACAAACCCTTTCAGATCTCTTCCTTTGCTCCAATAATGGTCCTCAACCCAAAGAAGATTTTGGATGATATTATTGGTCAAAGGGCATGTATATGTATCTCCTTTTCCTGGAACAGTTCCAGTGTTTTCCTTGTCTTTCATGACATTGACGTTTGGAAGAGTACCGTTCTGCCACTTTGTAGAGTGTTTCTCAATCCGCGTTTGATATCTATTCATAATTAAATTCAGGCTGTGTTGTACTGAAAGTTCCTTTTTTCTCTGCTTGCTGATTTTGTTTACCCTTTGCTCTATCAAAACTCTTTTGCTCTTCCTATTTTCCTTAATAGCTCTCAGGCAGGAACAATACCAATCCAGATTTAAGTCTTGAATATCCAAAGGCTAAGACAAAACCATTGGATGACGTTTTCTACCGGCCCTCTTGTTATTGACTTTATGGTGATAGAAGGTGTCAGTTACTGAGTGGTTGTGGATAAAGCATTGTATCATTTGTGTTTTTAAAATCTTGTGAAAGTTGTCCTCTCTTGAGTCAGGTTTGGCTAAGATGTGAATAAGAGATGCCACTTTAAAACCCCTTGAATAAACTTCTTCTTGCCTCTTTTGTTAAGTTACCCTAGAAATTCAAAGAGTTGCCACAAACTGAAGGGAAGGGTGTGGTTTGTAGTAATTATAACACTACTACTAGGAGTTGGGCTGATCAATGATTTTTACATTTTAATGTAAACATTTTTGGACTATTTATGAGAAACATATACTCTTTCATCATAAAAATAAAAATAAGAGGAAGTTTTCCCATTTAAAAAACCTTGTCCAGAGTAGATTGCTAATTGGTGGTTACCAATGGGGAGAGAAAAGAGTGGGGGAAGGGCAGTATAGGAGCAGAGGAATAAGAGGTACAAAGTATTAGGTATAAAATCAACTCAAGGCTAAATTGTACCGCAATGAATATACCCAATATTTTATAATAACTATTAATATAGCATAATCTTTAAAATTGTGAATCACTATATTGTACACCTGGAATTTATATTTTACAGCAACTATATTTCAGTTTAAAAAAAAAAAAAAAAACCTACACCTGACCAAAACTGTTTCTGACTCATGATTCTTTCCTTTTCTTTGCAGCCCAGTTCCAAAAGAGTAATAGCCACTTCATGTCCCATTCAGTTCTTCAGTAACCTTCTCAGTAGTGGTACTTCTCCACTGTCTCTGGCACTTGATCAGTTTTGGCCACTTCCTCCTTTTGCACCTGATTGAACATCATTTTTATTTTCATGGCTTCCTCCTCCCATTCCATAAATATTGCCCCGACTTGTTCCTCTTCTCATGTTCAACAAACTCCTACACTTCTGTGGATGGGACCCCACTTTCCACAATGATCCAACATCCACACCTGCATCCTAGTCCTCGTTCCTAAACTTGAGGATCTCAGAACCATCTGCTTAGTGCACTTTTCCACTGTAAAGCCTCACGGGCACTTCAACTTGAGTCTTTACTTCTCTGTGCCGTTGACTCATTTGTGTGCTCAGCACTCTCTCAATGATTCTAAGATTCATACAGTCATCCAAGTCATGAATCTTAGAATCATTGTCTGAGACAGTGCTGAGCACACAAACGAGTCAAGGCCACAAAGGAGTAAAGATGCAAGTTGAAGTTCCTGTGAGGCTTTACAGTGGAAAAGTGCCGTAAGCAGATGCCCCTGAGAACCTGGAGTTTAGGAGCGAGGACTGAGCCCAGTTCCTACATTTCTTCCACATCTGCTATATTACCTAGCTATCATGAGAAATTTGGCATCAATTCATAAAAAATCATATTCACTATACATTTCATAAATTTCAATTTTATCCATTTTTTAATTTCTTCTACCAACTTTAAAATATCTCCACACTTGAAATTTCCCACTATCTTCATGACAACATTCATCGAAAATTTATACAATACTTAATAAAATCCCCTGGACCTTTCTTTCTGCAAAAATCAGAGAAAAGAGCTGAAAGATATGAACTTCCACTTATCTGATCCATTGAATGAGTTTCCAGTTTTTAGTGAAAACAACTGAGGCATTCAATCACTGCTTTTTAAATTTCTCTTGACAGGACTTCCCTGGTGGTCTAGTGGTTAAGAATCTCCCTGCCATTGCTGGAGACACAGGTTCAATCCCTGATCCAGGAAGATCCTGCATACCACGGAGCAACAAATCCTGAGTGCCACAACTACTGAGCCCACACTCTAGAGCCTGTGAACAGCAAGTACTGAGCTTGTGCATCACAGTTAGAGTAGCTCCCACTCATCTCAACTAGAGAAAGCCCTTGAAGCAACTAAGACCCAGCGTGGCCAAAAATAACTAAGTAAATAACTATTAAAAAATAAAATAAATTTTTCCTGACAGTGAAAAAGCATCATTTTTATCACTTATCCTGGCATTATTCTTCAAATTTAATTTATTTTTCTATGTAAATACTCAGATGACCATTATATCTACTACTGTGGTCAAGAATCCCTTAGAAAAAATGGAGTAGCCATCATAGTCAACAAAAAAGTCCAGAATGCAGTACTTGGATGCAATCTCAAAAATGACAGAATGATCTCTGTTTGTTTCCAAGACAAACAATTCAATATCATAATAACCCAAGTCTAAGCCCAGGCCAGTAATGCTGTAGAAGCTGAAGTTCAAGGGTTCTATGATGACCCACAAGACCTTCTAGAACTAATACCCCCAAAAAGATGTCTTTTTCATTATAGGGGATTGGAATGCAAAAGTAGGAAATCAAGAAATACCTGGAGTAACAGGCAAATTTGGCCTTGGAGTACAAAATGAAGCAGGGCAAAGGCTAACAGAGTTTTGCCAATAGAATGCACTGGTCATAGCAAACACTCTCTTCCAACAACACAAGAGAGGACTCTACACATGGACATCACCAGATGGTCAATACCGAAATCAGATTGATTATATTTTTTGCAGCCAAAAATGGAGAAGCTCTATACAGACAGTAAAAACAAGACCAGGAGCTGACTCTGGCTCAGATCATGAACTCATTGCCAAATTCAGACTTAAATTGAAGGAAGTAAGGAAAACCACTAGACCATTCAGGTATGACCTAAATCAAATCCCTTATGATTATACAGCGGAAGTCACAAGTCGATTCAAGGGATTAGATCTGATAGACAGTGCGCCTGAAGAACTATGGACAGAGGTTTGTGACATTGTACAGGAGGTAGTGATCAAGACCATTCCCAAGAAAAAGAAATGCAAAAAGGCAAAATGGTTGTCTGAGGAGGCCTTACGAATAGCTGAGAAAAGAAGAAAAGTGAAAGGCAAAGGAGAAAAGGAAAAATATACCCATTTGCATGCAGAGTTCCAAAGAATGGCAAGGAGAGACAAGAAAGCCTTCCTCAGTGATCAGTTCAAAGAAATAGAGAAAACAACAGAATGGGAAAGACTAGAGATCTCTTCAAAAAAATTAGAGATACCAAGGGAACATTTCATGCAAAGATGGGCTCGATAAAGGACAGAAATGGTATGGACCTAACAGAAGCAGAAGATATTAAGAAGGGGCAAGAATACAGAGAAGAACTACATAAAAAAGATCTTCATGACCCAGATAACCACGATGGTGTGATCACTCACCTAGAGCAAGACATCCTGGAATGGAAAGTCAAGTGGGCCTGAGGAAGCATCACTATGAACAAAACTAGTGGAGGTGATAGAATTCCAGTTCAGCTACTTCAAATCCTGAAAGATGATGCTATGCAAGTGCTGCACTCAATATGCCAGCAAATTTGGAAAACTCAGCAGTGGCCACAGGACTGGAAAAGGTCAGTTTTCATTCCAATCCCAAAGAAAGGCAATGCAATGCCAAAGAATGCTCAAGCTACTGCATAATTGTATTCATCTCATATGCTAACAGAATAATGCTCAAAATTCTCCAAGCCAGGCTTCAACAATACATGAACTGTGAACTTCCAGATGTTCAAGCTGGATTTAGAAAAGGCAGAGGAACCAGAGATCAAATTGCCAACATCACCTGGATCATAGAAAAAGCAAGAGAGTTCCAGAAAAACATCTACTTTTGCTTTATTGACTATGCCAAAGCCTTTTTTTTTTTTTTAACTTTACAATATTGTATTGGTTTTGCCATATATCAACATGATCCACCACAGGTATACATGTGTTCCCCATCCTGAACCCTCCTCCCTCCTCCCCGTACCATCCCTCTGGGTTGTCCCAGTGCACTAGCCCCAAGCATCCAGTATCATGCATCAAACCTGGACTGGACTGTGTATATCACAACCACTGTGGAAAATTCTGAAAGAGATGGGAATACCAGACCACCTGACCTGCCTCCTGAGAATTCTATGTGCAGGTCAAGAAGCAACAGTTAGAACTGGACATGGAACAGCAGACTGGTTCCAAGTCAGGAAAGGAGTACGTCAAGGCTGTATATTGTATATTTAACTTACATGCAGAGTACATCATGAGAAATGTTGGACTGGATGAAGCACAAGCTAGAATCAAGATTGCTTGGAGAAACATCAATAACCTCAGATATGCATATTATACCACCTTTATGGCAGAAAGCAAAAAAGAACTAAAGAGCCTCTTGATGAAAGTGAAAGAGGAGAGTGAAAAAGTTAGCTAAAATTCACCATTCAGAAAACTAAGATCATGGCATCTGGTCCTGTCATGTCATGGCAAATAGATGGGGAAACAATGGAAACAGTGACAGACTTTATTTTGGGGTGCTCCAAGATCACTGCAGATGGTGACTGCAGCCATGAAATTAAAAGACGTTTGCTCCTTGGAAAAAGAATTATGACCAACCCAGACAGAGTGTTGAAAAGCAGAGATATTACTTTGCTGACAAAGGTCCATCTAGTCATCTAGAGCATCTCCATCTAGAGCTATGGTTTTTCCAGTAGACATGTATGGATGTGAGAGTTGGACTATAAAGAAAGATGAGCACCAAAGAATTGATGCTTTTGAACTGTGGTGTTGGAGAAGACTCTTGAGAGTCCCTTGGACTGCAAGGAGATCCAAACAGTCCATTCTAAAGGAGATCAGTCCCGGGTGTTCTTTGAAAGGACTGATGCTAAAGCTGAAACTCCGATACTTTGGCCACTTGATGGGAAGAAATGACTCATTTGAAAAGACCCTGATGCTGGGAAAGATTGAAGACAGGAGGAGAAGGGGACAAGAGAAGATGAGATGGTTGGATGTCATCATCGTCTCTATGGACATGAGTTTGAGTACGCTCTAGGAGTTGGTGATAAACAGGGAAGCCTGGAGTGCTGCAGTCCATGGGATCACAAAGAGTCAGCCACGACTGAGTGACTGACCTGAACTGTACTGAACTGAACCCATTTTCTTACACTCGTTACATAGATGATGACTTAATGTCTGAGTGGTGAGCTTCAAGGAACTACTCTAAAGCTTGATATTTTACTGTACATTGTTTGTGTCTGATTTCACATGTTTGCAAATCTGAGTCTGATAAGCTTCACCTAAAACTTCAAACAAGAAAAAAAAAAAATAACAGAAAAGGAAAATCCCACTCATGGGAGGACAAAATAAAAGCGTATCTTCTTGGATGCATATCTCCCATTAGATCACAGTACTTCAAAGGTTGGGATTAACTTTTCAAAATGTGTCTGCATTACCTACACAGCTTCATAATGAACTTCCCACCTTGTCTGGGAAAGTCTTTCCAATCTCACACCTTTATCTGCAGCACTTTCCAGTAATGAGGTGAGACTAAGAAGAATAAGTAATTTTTCCTCAAAGTCCCAAACAATGACATACCTGAAGAAATTGTGACACCAGAATGATTTCTGCAAAGATCCCAAGAATGGTTATTCATGGGGTCAGATTAGGACTTGGAATTAATTGCTTAGTATTTCTCTGAACACCAGTGAGAATACTATTCATGGCTGCAACATTATTTGCTCCTTGGACATTATATGAAGTTAACAGAAATTCGGTAGAAATGCAAAATGTTTTTGGCAACACCTCCGAAGCTTGTGGAATCTTACTCCCCCAACCATACCCTCTCCATTGGAAGTGCAGAGTCTTAACCACTGGACCACCAGGGAAGTCCCAGAAATGCAAATATGTGTATCTAAAGTAACTATTAAAACAATGCAAGATTCAAATAGAACAAGCTTAAAAGAAGACAATGAATCATCTATAAGCACTAACAATGAGAATGAGAATGAAAACGCTTGTAAGAATCAAAATCTTATATATAGAGAGAGAGAGACAGAGATAGTAAGACTAGTGAAGACCAAGACCATCACTTGATACAGAAGAGACAATTAAAAATATTTTAATTTATTCTGATATTGGTAATTCTCTAGTACTGATTCCAGATGATTTGAGAGTTAATTTGTTTAAGAGCAGAAGTGAACCTCTTCATATTAAAGATGAACCTTTCCAGATCAATGAAAAGGACAAAAGAGCAAAGGAAGTGGTTGACACATAACAACTTCATGGTTTTATAAATTTCTATCAAATGGCAAAAAAGTGGAAAAATTTATTTATTCAAAATCACAGATTTAGTCGCTTTCTTTTTTACTGCACATTGTTTGCAAATACTGAGACAAAAGTTAGAACATCCTGCTTTGCAACTAGCTTTAAAACAAAGTGGAAATTCACACCTCAGATCCTTGAGCTTGAGACATATGGACATTTCCGCTACTTAGAGAAATGGAGGAAATCAGTAATGGTGCTGAGTCATGAAAAATTGTTGCTAAAACCTATCACATAGAAATATCAATAGAGGGAAAATGGAAAGACACATTACATCATTTTTTGATATATAATATTTTTAGCTATACATCTTCCCTCTGTGGTCCTAAAGAGGATATCATCTACAAACAAATGAAACTTTTGGAGTTGTTAAAATTACTCTCAAATTACAACCCAATTTTGAAGGAACATTTTATTAAAATTAAACAGATTATTCCTTCTAAGGGGAAAATAATTTCATACTTGTCTCAGAAGATCATCTTCTGGAAAATCACATCAGAAAAGTAGTAATGGATGTTTTTTAAGTTGTAATTATTTTTGATAGCTGAACTAATTAATGCAAAGGATGAATTGTCAATCCCACTCCCAAGAGTCAGAAATTTTACCCAATTACAAACTCGACTAACTGGCTTCCCAGGTGGCACTAGTGTTAAAGAACCTGCTTGCAATACAGGAGACATCAGAGACCTGAGTTCAATCCCTGGGTCGGGAAGATCCCCTGGAGGAGGGCATGGCAACCCATTCTTACCTAGAGAATCCCATGGACAGAGGAGCCTGGCAGGCTATGGTCAATGGGGTCCCAAAGAGTTGAACATCACTGGAGTGACTTAGTACACATGCCACAGCTTTAAGGATAAAGACAATCAAGACACAGAAAGCCCAGAGGTCTGGAGTCTGTCACATGTCTCCACTAGTTCATCTTTTCTATGGATACGAGGACAAGAGAAAGGAAATTCCCTGCTGGCCTAGTGGTCAGGGAACTAAGATTCCACAAGCCCCATAGCAAAGCCAGAAGAAGAAGGAAGAGGAGGAGAAGGAGAAAAAAGACGAGGTCTTCATGATTCAGGCTGGGAGTATTCCTCACATTGCACAGAACATTTAACTTATGAAATATTTTCATGGTATACTTCACAATATGGTATATAACAGTGGTCCCCAACTCCCAGGCCATGGCCTGCTATTGGTCAGTGGCCTGTTAGGAACCAGGCTTCACAGCAGGAGGTGAGCAGCCAGTCTGCAAAGGAAGCCTCATCTGCATTTATAGCCGCTCCCTATGGCTTACATTACAGCCTGACCTCCCCCTCCTGTCAGATCACTTGAAGCATAATAAATGTAATGCCCTTGAACCTCTGAAACCATCCCCTCCACCTCTACTCCCATTCCCCTGTTGGTGGAAAAATTGTCTTCTGTAAAACCTGTCCCTGGTGCCAAAAAGGCTGGGGACTGCTGGCATATGTGCATACCTGCTAAGTTGCTTCAGTCACATCAGACTCTTTGTGACCCCATGGACTGTAGCCCACGAGGCTCCTGTCCGTGGGATTCTCCAGGCAAGCATGCTGGACTAGGTTGCCATGCCCTCCTCCCGGGCATCCTCCCGGCCCAGGGATTGAAACTGGGTCTCTTACCTCTCTGAGTTGGCAGACAGGTTCTTCACCATTACTGTCACCTGGGAAGCCCCCTGCTGGTATATAGCTTAGGGGAAGTTCTCTAGGGAGTCAAGCCTCAGAGACCACAGGTTTATTTATTATAAGTGATCCGTCAGCCAGAGACATCCCACAGATCATCCCTCTTTCTCCTAGCAGCTATCATTAATTTTTTTATACCTGAAAGTCCATCTTACAGGGAGCCCAGGCTAGTCATCTTTTCTTGCCCCTAGAGGCATGCCTCTTTCTTATTAAGGGAGTCAGTGATCTCAGGCCAGATCTGCAATTCCTTCCTTCGGTAATTGTTTCTGTAATTCATTCCTCCCAACAGCACTTTCAGTGTTTCACATGCAAAGTCAAAGGAAAAGTCCATATCAAAGATGATAAACTTAAAATGAAGGAATCTTTCTTGGGCATCTTTCCCATTTCTGGAAAGATTGTGCTGAACTAACACGACTTTGAAACAATGGATAGTGATGGGTGGAAGATAGTAAGTCTGACAGAGATTCATAAAAATTCCAATTCACTGTAAATCTAGAAATTTCAAAACCGTCTTTGTTTCTCCTAGCAGCTTTCAAATGTCTTCAGAGTTAAAAATTTTCTACTAAATATCTTCACCCGAGGATTCATCCTAAATTTCTGTTCAGTTCAGTTCAGTTCAGTCACTCAGTTGTGTCCGACTCTTTGAGACCCCAAGAATCGCAGCACACCAGGCCTCCCTGTCCATCACCAACTCCCGGAGTTCCCTCAGACTCACGTCCATCGAGTCGGTGATGCCATCCAGCCATCTCATCCTCTGTCGTCCCCTTCTCCTCCTGCCCCCGATCCCTCCCAGCATCAGAGTCTTTTCCAATGAGTCAACTCTTCACATGAGGTGGCCAAAGTACTGGAGTTTCAGCTTTAGCATCATTCCTTCCAAAGAAATCCCAGGGCTGATCTCCTTTAGAATGGACTGGTTGGATCTCCTTGCAGTCCAAGGGACTCTCAAGAGTCTTCTCCAACACCACAGTTCAAAAGCATCAATTCTTTGGTGCTCAGCTCTCTTCATAGTCCAACTCTCACATCCATACATGACCACTGGAAAAACCATAGCCTTGACTAGATGGACCTTTTTTGGCAAAGTAATGTCTCTGCTTTTGAATATGCTATCTAGATTGGTCATAACTTTTCTTCCAAGGAGTAAGCGTCTTTTAATTTCATGGCTGCAGTCACCATCTGCAGTGATTTTGGAGCCCCAAAAAATAATGTCTGACACTGTTTCCATTGTTTCCCCATCTATTTGCCATGAAGTGATGGGACCAGATGCCATGATCTTCGTTTTCTGAATGTTGTGCTTTAAGCCAACCTTTTCACTCTCCTCTTTCACTTTCATCAAGAGGCTTTTTAGTTCTATTTGACAAAATATTCTGAAGTTTTTCTTCTGGAAAAAATCAAACAAATGGCTAAAAGACAGCAAACTTTGAAATTATCCCATCCATTGCTTTAGAATAAATGACTGGTTCTTAGTGACACTTGAATTGAGGCATTCGAATATAACTCTTTCCATTTGCTTTTTTGTTTTGTTTTGTCTTGTAAGCTTCAGTGAGTTAATCTTGTTTCTTGTTGGTAAAAGTACCCTGCTCCAAATCTCTATTAAAAATCCAGAATAGGTAAAAATCCAGCTGCTGGTCTCACAACTATCTTGCAGACAACTATAAGTTTTCTCCAAGTTTCTGAAAGATAGAAGATTGTTCAATGTTATGTGTATCCTTCTAAAAATTTGCACTTTGAATTTCTAATTACACAAGTATAATAATAGTGTAAATAGTCATCCAGTAACAAGCTGGTAAATTTTAATAAATCAAGCACTTGCAAAAAGTTATATTTAAGTAACAAGTCATACTCTTTATGTAACATTCTATTTTCTTGATTTGTTCTTTAGCATAAAACTAAAATTTTTAAATACATTGTATTTTAAAGATATGTTTTATTTTGTATGAACTGCTGCTATTGCTGCTAAGTCGCTTCAGTTGTGTCCGACTCTGTGCAACCCCATAGACGGCAGCCCACGAGGCTCCCCCGTCCCTGGGATTCTCCAGGCAAGAACACTGGAGTGGGTTGCCATTTCCTTCTCCAATGCATGAAAGTGAAAAGTGAAAGTGAAGTCGCCCAGTCGTGTCCAGCTCTTAGCGACCCCATGGACTGCAGCCTACCAGGCTCCTCCGTCCATGGGATTTTCCAGGCAAGAGTACTGGAGTGGGGTGCCATTGCCTTCTCCAATACATGCCACCAAAATAATATCTACTCTTATGGAGACTTCTTAACTGTATTTGGGCAGGAGCGACTTTACTTTCATTTTTCACTTTGATGCATTGGAGAAGGAAATGGCAACCCACTCCAGTGTTCTTGCCTGGAGAATCCCAGGGATGGGGGAGCCTGGTGGGCTGCCGTCTATGGGGTCACACACAGTCGGACACGACTGAAGCGACTTAGCAGCAGTAGCAGCAGCAGCATGCTATTGTCAGCTATTGTGAATAGCTCTAAGTATCTGAGCTAGCCTACTTAGGTGTGGCCTGTAATACTCTTGCCATCAAAACTGCTAGGATTTACTTTATGGGAAAATAAACAGAACATGTGCCTTACAATGCATTTATAATGGCCTACGAATATTTTCAGTCTAACCACAGACTATTAGTCTATTCCCCACTGACTGATATTTCAAATCAGTATGTAAGACAGTCTTCTGAAAGTATCCTATATCCTTAGCAAGTATTTTCCCAAGTTTGCCAAAACAAAAATACTTCTGCCTCATCCATTCCCATCTATCCGTACCAATTTTGCTAGCTTCCATCAACAATGCTATACTTTTGCTGACTCTTTCCTCTGTCCGTGGAATTTTCCAGGCAAGAATGCTGGAGTGGGTAGCCATTCCCTTCTCCAGGGGATCTTCCTGACCCAGGGATCAAATGGCAGGCAGATTCTTTACCATCTAAGCCACCAGGAAAGCCTTCTACAATATATTATGTGTGTTAAAATTAATTCTATCTTTCATTCTGGGCTTCCATGGTGGGTCAGTGGTAAAGAACCTGCCTGCCAAGCAGGAGACACAGGTTTGATCCCTGGGTTTGAAAGATCACCTGGAGAAGGAAATTACAACCCATTCCAGTATTTTTGCCTGGGAGTTCCATTGAATGGAGGAACCTGTTAGGCTATAGTCCATGGGGTCACAGGAGCTAGACGTGACTTAGCAACTAAATGCCAGCAACAGCAAATTTTTCATTCAACATTTATTAAGTACCTTCTAAATGCCAATAGGGAGCTGTAAATGCCAAGGTAAAATATGTAATTCCTTCCTTTAACAAAATAATATCTAGAAATGTTGACAAATAAATAATACATTTTGGTTAATACCAACATAGAGGTTCCTTAAGAGGCTGGGAGGTATCTATTCTAGAGTTTACTCTGAAAGCTTGAGGGTTTGAAGGACACTAGGGATGACTTGGAAGTTGTTAACTAAAAAGGAGTAATATCATACTAAAAAAATCACTCTGATCTAAACATGAATGCTGGGAAGTTCAGTTAATAATCACAATTTGCATCTCATTAGAGGAACAGAAATCTAGAAGAGAGATTTATAAATATGATAGTTTGGCAGAAATGAGCATCAAACTTTTGTGCCCAAGTATCAGATTATTCATCTCAACAGAGTGAAGCCATGGCTTATTCCTCTTTGTATATTAGACCATATTAAGCATACTTAAGGTAATATTTCTAAAAATTAAAATGAAGAAAAATTCTGAATTATCTATGTGTTACTCCCCTCTCCCCTACAAAAAAAAAATTGACAAGCAACATGAAAGAACTACACTTTTTATTAGTTTCCCAAATTGGATTTATGTTAGTATTTTATCTCTTTTAGATTCAATGAAAGGCACTAGGTGGTAGAATAATATCTATAAATTGGCAACTAAGAGAAGTAAATATCCACAAAACCCACAGTTGTCAAAATTGGCTACTGGGTAATTCAGAACTGGCATTATTCATTCAACAAAAGTGTATTGAGGGCCCTACTCTTCACTGGGCATTGAACACGGGGTGAGAGTTTCTAATTTATAAGATTCCAGTTTTAAAGGAATATAATGGTTTTTCCCCTGTTTTAAACACATATAATGACTATGGAAATTACCCCTTTTTTCTTTCCTAGACTTCTTACTCATCTCCTGCTTTTCTGAGTATTATTTTAGTCTCTTTAGACCCTGTGCTGCAAACAGGTGGTGATGATGTGTGCATGCTCAGTCCTGTCTGACTCTTTGCGACCCCATGGGCTATAGCCCAACAGACTCCTCTGTCCATGGAATTTTCCAGGCAAGAATACTGGAGCAGGTTGCCATTTCCTTCTCCAGGGGATTTTCCCAACCCAGGGACCAAACCCACATCTCTTGCATCTCCTGCATTGGCAGGCAGGTTCTTCTACCAAGGAGCCACCTGGGAAGCCCCAAGGAATTGAAAACAAAATGTGCTCCAGGGCCAGAGAGATCTAACAGGAGAGTCAGAGCCTGCCTTGTGCCAAGCATCCCACATCCTAGTAAGAACACAGAGGAAACACAACACAACAAAGACATTTAATGACAAAGCTGGGAGCTCTAGTCAGGTTTGTTCTGTGAACTTCCCCTGCCTGTGCAGGACAAGGACCATCATAGGCAATGTCTGTGGTCAAGGCAACCATCCCGCTCTGAAGTGGATTCATCCCAAGGTACACAGTGGTTTTTCTTTTATTTTTAAGCCTGTAGCACTAGGAATATTTCAAGCAATCAGCTACCTTATCCTCAAAAGGAAAAAGTCAAGTGATGGATAGATAGCGGGTGGATGAGGATGTAGAGAAATATTCACCACAAGAAGAAGTGCTTAGACATAGACGTTTATAAATATTTAGGTTATTATTCTTAGCCTGCTTCTTTTTGGTCCCTCTCTCTACCTCCCACCCAAGTTGAAACAAAGATTTTTTTACCCAGCAAAGTTTGAATGCTGTGGAATAAGAAGCCCAAGATCTGATGATGTCTTGGTTCATTATCCTTGCAACACATTATGGTTAAGTAAATAAATCCTGTCAGATTGATCTGTTAGGTGCATTAAGATCCAAAGTAAAGGCATCTTTTTGAAAATTTATAAAAATTCATTTAAATAAAATAAAGGACTCAGAGAATGAGACAATCCAGAATTGAATCAGTTATAATGTTAGAATTTTCACCACATTTTCAATATCATATTTAAAACCTCTATGTTAATTCAGTGTACTTTTATAGTAATAACTAATTTATTTTTGATTCTCAGTGTCTTACAATATCCATAAAACATTATTTCCGTACTACAGAAGGTACACACAAAAAAGTGATATATCCATGAGAAGTCAGCTAGTAGACCTATAAAGTTTTATTTTATTCACTTCTCAATTGTTTCCTGGACATCCAGTAATTGCCAAGGACTATGCAAGGCGCTGGGAGCTGTAAAGATGAGGGAAGGATCCATTTCCTGGATTTGAATGGCTGTTTCACTAGGTTTGTTAGAACTCAAAATTCTACATGTGGTTTGTTCATCCATCATTTCAGGGAAGTTATTGCAAAAAAAAAAAAAAAAACCCCTGAGAGTTTCAGTATATACTCAGACAGCTGTACACTAAAGGACACAGATGTGGTCTCAACAGCTCGCTGGTTGTCTGAGTTCTTTTTTAACACCTGTGTTAGAGAATGCCAGCTCACATTTATAAGCATGAGATCACCTAAGTGTTTTCTGCCTGTAATTTTGAATAAAGGGCCAGCCAACCCCAGGTGGGGATTGACCTCAGGATTTATTCTCTTTTTTTATGTGTGTGGCCACCTGCATTTGGTCTCATTCATCTCCATCAAGTTTAACAACTGAGGGAAGGGGAGAATCCATTAATGGAACCGAATGTTTTTCTCCTCAAAAGGTACTTGTTAAGAAAACAAGTGATCTTAAAACACACATGCACACAAAGGCACACACTCACGCACACACACGTGGAAGCAAGATTTGGCACAACATAAAAAAATAATAAAGCTGGAAATGTTTTTCTTCAGACTCCAGTGCTTATTAAACTTTTAAAATAAATCCAGTAAAAATTAGTTCAGGTGTTACTCTTGCAAAACCATGAGACTGTTTCTTAAAATACAAAACGTTTCAAGATTTTTCTGTTCTACTTTTATTGTCTAGAAAGTGAGTATGAAAAAGCATTATCCCCAAAAAAGAGATATTTCCTTTTTTAAAATTTGTGCTTATTTTTAACTTACGTACAGTAAAATTCACCCATTGGGATGTACTTTTCAATGAGTTTTGACCCATCAACCCCAAAATTTCTTCATGATATCCTTATTGTCCCCTCCCACCCTGCACCCCTAGCAACTACCATAGTTTTACCTTTAGTAAAGAATGAAATGTACATGCAATTATACAATATGTAGCCTTTGTGGCCCAGCTTCTTTCACAAAGAGATCCATCTGTATTGTCAGTAACATATGCCTCTGTACTGCTAAATAGTATTTCCAAGTGATCTGATAACTTAGGCCTCACAGCTTTAGCTCGTGATGTACACAGTCAAGTAATGTATTTCACTATTTCCCCACTTCTATTTAATTCTTACTTTCCTTCCCTGTCCCCATCAAGATATTCCACCCATATCTCTGTCTCTATGGCCATGTGGGATTAGGGAAGGCAGGAACTTGTAAGTTTCTGAAATCAGAAAGATCGGGGTTGAATCCCGTGAATTTTGGCAAGTAAATTAACTTTGTTGGATCTCAGTTTTCTCATTTCTAAAAAGGGCATATTGTCAACTACCTTGTAGGATTCTTCATGATGATTAAATTGAATATCACATATCAACCGTCCATTACAGAGCCTGACCAACTCCTCCATACTGTAAAAAACCTACGTTGTTTCCAATCTCTGATATTGAAATTCATTCAACTTGGGGAACACATTCTGAATTCACTCTACCACACAATACATGGGCTTTCTTGGTAGATCAGAAGGTAAAGAATCTGCCTACAATGTGGGAGACCTGGGTTCAATCCCTAGGTCAGGAAGATCCCCTGGAGAAGGGAATGGCTACCCACTCCAGTATTCTTGCCTGGAGAATTCCATGGATACAGGAGCCTGGCAGACTACAGTCCTTGGGATCACAAAGAGTTAGAATGACTGAAAGACTAACACACACACACACACACACGCGCGCGCACGCGCGCAATACACTTATGGTAAGTTATGCTTTGGTTAAGCAAATCACTGACAAATTCACATTCACAGAATTTATTGATTTTTCTCTTTCCAGAAAAAAAAATAATGATTTGTTATAAGAAAAGGAGAGAAAGATGAGAGTACTAGATATCTGAAGTAGGAAGAGTGTACAGATAAGGATATATTTGGTTGGCCAAAAAGTTTGAGTTTTTCCATAACAGCTTATGCAAAAACCTGAATGAACTTTTTGGCTGACAAAATACATAAAAATAGACTTGAGTCCACCAAAATTAAGCTTTATCTATTTTAAAGTTTTGTCTGACGATAGTTATATGTCTCAGAGACTAGCTTATAAGGCTATTCTTGTGGGACCTTGGTTTTAAGTAGCATATTATGTTCACCAACCATATGATAAATGAATTTGTGCTGTATAAGGTTTTTCCATTATTTCCAATAATAAACACAAGATTTCTTCTCAACTATATGCTATGACAAGTTGTATTATAGTAAAACTTTATTGTGGTGCATGAAAGCTTTCCCTTTCCAAGCCTGTGGAGACAATCAATACAGTTTCTGGCCAGGTGTCAAATGATAAGAGGGAAAATTTGAGTTCTCACTTGGTGGCAATTCAAGCATTTGCTGTTAATCAAGATGACTCACATCTGCATAGTTTTCTTTTAGAGATGTGAATCTGGTCAAGAATACATGAGTATCTGTGAATCTGGAACTAATAGCCTGTCCATTGACCACTTGCATTTGTAATATCATCAGCACTGCCCCATTCCCCTCACAAATGTGAAATGCTATCCCCCCAAAATCATCATTTTTCCACATATACTAAGCACTAAATTTACTAACTTTGAGAATAATATCTAAAGATAAGATTGTTATCAATTTAAAAATATGGCTTTCGGGATCAGAGGAGTGGAAATCTTAGTGGAATGTTTTTGATGTGTTCCCTCCTCTGAATTTCCATATTCACTTATTTTTTATCATATCACTGTTTTGTGTGTAAAGCATTCATTTCTCATCAAATTAGAAGTGATCTTGGGAAAAAAAATAGGCAATTGCCAGATAGGAATTTCATCTGAGTTTTCGGAAGGCAGAAAACTACATCTCATTTATCATATTGTTCCTTTCATCACTGAAGGAAAATTATTCAACACCCAGTATGTTTCAGGCATCATATGAAGCAGAGAAGAGCCAATGATAAGACAGCTGCACAGCTCCCAGGAGGAGAGACAACAGGGTTCATCTGAAACCACTGGGGCATCTGGCTGATTTGCAAATGTCTAGACTCCACTCACAGAGAAGGCAATGGCACCCCAGTCCCATACTCTTGCCTGGAAAATCCCATGGACGGAGGAGCCTGGTAGGCTGCAGTCCATGGGGTCGCTAAGAGTAGGACACAACTGGGCGACTTCACTTTCACTTTTCACTTTCATGCACTGGAGAAGGAAATGGCAACCCACTCCAGTGTTCTTGCCTGGAGAATTCCAGGGACGGGGGAGCCTGGTGGGCTTCCGTCTATGGGGTCGCACAGAGTCGGACACAACTGAAGCAACTTAGCAGCAGCAGTAGACTCCACTCGATATCTACTGAATCAGCATCCGTGCTGGATGTCTTGGGCATCACACCACATAAACTTTTGTGGCTTAGAGACTGTGTCTTGTTGTTCATTTTATTCCCAGCACTTTTGAACTGTGATGCTGGAGAAGACTCTTGAGAGTCCTTTGGACAGCAATGAGATCAAACCAGTCAATCCTAAAGGAAATCAACCCTGAATATTCATTGGAAGGACTGATGCTGAAGCTGATATTCCAATACTTTGGCCACCTGATGCGAAGAGCTGACTCTTTGGAAAAGACCCTGATGTTGGGAAAGATTGAGGGCAGGAGATAAAGAGCAGTGACAGAGGATGAGATGGTTGGATGGCGTCATTGACTCAGTGGACATGAGTTTGAGCAAACTCTCGGAAGATAGTGAAGGACAGGGAAGTCTGGCATGCTATAGTCCATGGGGTCACAAGAGAGAGACACAACTGAGTAACTGAACAACAAGAAAAGCACCAATTCCTTGACAGAGTGGGTACTCAATACCTATTTGCTAACTTCAAGCATTCTACAAATATTTGCATGCCTTCAAGGAGACAGATATGGTTCTAGACATAAATTCCATTTTCATGGAAGAAAATTTCATTTTATATACAAGAAAAGGGAAGAAAGACTATCAAGAAGAAACATAATAAGAGAAGGCAGTCAGGTGTATTCATTAAGGTGCCAAGAAGGTACCCTTGAGAAGGTGGCATTTGAGCAAGGACTTGAAGGAAGTGAGAAAACGAGCCTAGGAAATATGTGAGGGAGAAGAATCCCAGGAAGAGACAAGAGCGAGAGCAAAGGGTGTAAGTCAGGCATGTGGCTGGCATGTTAGAGTAACAGCAAGAACCCTCGTGGGCCAAGACTAGAGTGAGCAGGGAGAGAGGAGATCAGAGAGGTAAGGGAGGGACAGACCATGTGAGACCTTGCAGACCAGTGTAAGGACTTGAAGTTAAATGAGTGAATGAATGAATGATTAAATGAGTTCCTGAATGAAGTTGCTACCAAGCCACTTGGCAAGTACTAAGCAGAGAAATTCAGAGGTGCTCAGAGGGGAGCCCACTGTTGTAGGAATTCAAATATTGTTTTAATATTAGATATTTTCTTTTTGCAATTAAAAAGTACATTTTATTATCATCAATCTTGCCACTGGCTAGGGAAAACTAAATACAGTTTTAATAAGAGCACAGTTCTTTCTGTTTTCTTTTTTCTTAATACATGCACTATTTTTTAAGGGGAAAAAAAATCCTCCTATTCTCACTTTTCCTAAAATAACTAATTAACCAATATGAAAAAAATAGAATAAAAGTCCTGTGTCCAGTCTTTCAATCAAGAGTTTCTTCTGTTTTTTTCACATTGTCTCAAGATATTCAGAGTGTCTGGTAAATCAGTTCTATGATTTCATGAGCCATAAACAACAGTGGTCACTTTAAACTAATACAGTGTTGTATGTGAATTGTGAGCTGCTGTGCTCAATCACTAAGTTGTGTCCGACTCTTTGTGACCACATAGACTGTAGCCCACCAGTCTCCTCTGTCCACGGAATTTTCCAAGCAAGAATACTGGAGTGGGTTACCATTTCCTACTCCAGGGGATCTTCCCAACCCAGGGATGGAACCTGCCTCTCTTGTATCTCCTGTATTGGCAGGTGGATTCTTCACCACTGTGCCTCCTGGGAAGTTCCCCATGTCAATTATAACTCAATAAAACTGGAAGGAAGAATCCCAACAGTGGCCCCAAGAGACTTCCCTTATTCTGACTCTCTACCAAGTAAAAATGAAAATTGAAAAGGACTCTACATAGTGTCTAATCCACTGAGTTTTTCTAGGTTAGAGTACAAATTTTTCCTGTGGCATCAGATGCTATTCTTCTTGAGGTTCAGTCATGACCATGGATGTTTCACACATTTTGATCAGATTTACATATCACTTTGTCACAGAAAATTACAGTTTTCAAAGCAAACAACTAAACAAAACTAGACACTAGTCAAATACTCAAGAACAACGCACACACCCTAGAGAAATAACTGCACAGCCGAAAAAACATGGCAACAGACAAGAAGAGAGAAAATATGTTTTCAACCTGTTTATTTTATATGAAATCACCAAACTAATTTTAGAATCTCTAAATTTTTTCAGACTGTATATAGTGATAGATTTTTACATTTTATGGTAATTTAATTAGAGTATTAAAAATATATATCAACTGCTATGCATACATAATAGAATCACAGTTTTACATTTGACATTAATAAACTGCTGTATTTTAGTTAAATTTTAAAGCTTTTTCTCACTTTCTTTCAAGCTTTTATGATGCTTTCTTTTAATGATGGAATATTTGGGAACTGTCGTATTTGGTGTTTGTCTAACATTAAATAGGCTGTGTCACACTATTCTCTTTATTCTCTGTTCCATGTGAAGAATCCTTCAACATTGAAATAGACCTTTATGGAGCTATTATGTAGTATTCATTCACATAATTTCTTTACTTATACTGCACCCAAGAAATTGTGCTAATTTGGTCATTTATAAAACCATTTATGTCAGCAAAGTATATGTAAAATAATTATAAACTTGTAAAATGAACCCTATAGTCCCACATGGTTACAAATTATTAACTTCTTTGTATTATATTAATATGTTACATATTTTATACTATGGAAAGTGTGTTACACATGCACTTGAAGTTTATGTTCTCCCTGGGAGCAATCCTGGAAAATACATCACTGAATTCGCTCATGCATATTAAAAATATATTTTGTTTCCTCTGTGATTTGTAGATTTTTGTCATCTGTCTTGAGAGCTTCAAGTAAATAAGAGGTGAAAAACTGAGACAGAAAGAATCAACAAAATAGCATCTTTATGTCTGTTGTTTATGTAGTTGAAGTCAACCACACAATTCTATATTTTTATAATCCCCTGGGCATGAAAAGCTCACTGGCTGTTCATTAGTACACTCAAAGATTGTAGTTTCAGGCTTTTACTTTAGAGTGTCAATAAAAGCACAACATGAAGCCAGAGAGGTTGTTTATGAAAAAAGTTCTTGACTGTAGCACTTAAAATATTGCTGTTTTAGAATACTATGCCCTTTTACTACAATTAGTTTAATTCAGAGACTGAGAAATTTGCTGATCTGATATAAAATAATTTTTTTGCTGACAGAGTTGGGCTATTGATCAGTTTAAGCAAATGCTTTAATAGAGAGTACTAGATAAAATTTTCTTTCTCTCAAAAAGATTCCCCACTCCTCCGACTCTCACTTTTCTTCTGCTCGTCTTCCTTTTTCTTCTTGCCTACTACAAATGTGTGTGCTTTTTCCTTTCTTGCTCCATTATTCACATTCTTTTATCTTTGTCTTCTCTTCTCTTTCTCCCCTGTCTTCTTTCTCTTGGGCATTAGAGCTTTGCTCACTTCCTTTAACCTCTTTTCTGGACATTTCCCTCTTTCATTTGGTTGCATTAAAACTCCTTTTGGCAAAAATCTCTCCTTTAGCTACATGAGGGCCTTTGTATGAAATGCCTGGAAAATTAATTCCATGTACATTTTAGGAAATCTTGCTCACAGCTGCATTTTTCCATTAGAGATGGTTTCAAAGGCTACATAAAAAAACCACAGCCAAATGAGGCAAAGTTTAAGTCGAAAACATATGTGGAGAATTAAGCCAAGTGACAGGAACAGGGATACATTTTCAGACAAGCAAAGAAGTTCTGTAAATGCCTTTCAAATAAAACAAGAATATTTTTTGAACTTTAAAAATACAAATCAGATTGCCAACACAATAAATTTACAAAAATAAGATTCACATTTGGTTTGAAAGATAATTATAGCTCAACTTCTTAACTGACTGGTAAACAGCAACCACATATGTAAAATAATGAAATGTACCTGATAACGAGAGAGAGAGACAGTCAGACAAAAAGATCTCCATCCACATATTACTACTCTTTGTTAGCATTTGATCAAAAAGACTTTGTTAAATCATAGACAGCTACAAATCTTGTTATTAATATTTGCCAAATCTTCACTGGTTTGACTCATTAATTTATGACATCTTCTCTAACTTACATATTTTCTCTTTTCCCATTTTGGACAATGGTCTTCTTTTCTACAGAATTTTTAAATATGGCAAAGACACAGAATCAATGAGTAACACAAAATTAGCAGCCAGAAATGATTAAAATATTATCTAATCTTTAGGAAATTTCCCAGTACACAGGTTGCCCTGAAATCTCTATACTTTCATGTAGGTCATGGAGAAGCGAAGAAGCGAACTTGCCTCTGTGCACCATTATGTGTTCCAGAGGAAATGCTGCTAAGTCGTGTACGACTCTGTGCGACCCCATAGACAGCAGCTCGCCAGGCTCCCGTCTCTGGGATTCTCTAGGCAAGAACACTGGAGTGGTTTGCCATTTCCCTCTCCAGTGCATGAAAGTGAAAAGTGAAAGTGAAGTCACTCAGTCGTGTCCGACTCTTCGCGACCCCATGGACTGCAGCCTACTAGACGCCTCCGTCCATGGGATTTTCCAGGCAAGAGTACTGGAGTGGGGTGCCATTGCCTTCTCCGTCCAGAGGAAATAATAAAATGCTTATATATTTCTTTATAACTCCCCAAGTTTCAGAAGATATTTCATACATATTCTTATTTAATGTACACGTTTAATATCTTTGAGGGGCATAAAGCAACTTTCCCGCCTCTTTAAATAGCTTGGAAAGAAAAAGGAGGGATCTCTATTAGAGAATTGAAAGGAGTCAGGAGTTGCTATGATATTGAATGAATAATCATCTTTATGCAGGTGAAGGTTTTGTAATTTGGGCCTCACAAGGCCAAAGAGAAGGAATCGATGTGAAGTTATAACTTGGTTTCCTAGAATCTCCACTAACTCTGGAAAAAGACTCCAATCAGGAAGCAATTAGGAAGAATATAAAAGTAAGTTTACATCCTTATGACATTTTCACTTTTCTGCTAGCCTAGGAAGATGAAATATGAAATATGACTTTTGCTCAATGAAATCTCCATCCATCCACTCCTTCCACCTCCAAAATAATCAGTTTGAGTTGACATGCTGAGTTAAAAGTGCAAAGGGGCTGCCTTCTTTCCAATAACCTGTGACCCTCTCCAATACCTGATGATTAAGAGCTTCTTTCCAATTCTGTTCTGAAATGTCTAAGGGGCTGAAGCAGTTTGGAATAGGTTTAAGAAGAACAAAAAAGTGAAAGTGGTTTATAGAGTAACTCTCAAATTCATCGTCCAAGCCAGGACACTCTTGAGAGGGAAGAGGACTGCAGAGCTTTGGAGCATGACGACTAGGTGAAACGTCTTAGCAACAAAAAGTTTAGAGACATTCATTAAAAAAGAAAGTATCTAGTAAATAACAACAGCAACACACATAAAATCTCTACAGGAAAAAAAATAGTAATAGTAAGTAATAACTGTTGCTGCTGCTAAGTCGCTTCAGTCGTGTCCAACTCTGTGCGACCCCATGGACTGCAGCCTACCAGGCTTCTCCATCCATGGGATTCTCCAGGCAAGAACACTGGAGTGGGTTGCCATTTCCTTCTCCAATGCATGAAAGTGGAAAGTGAAAGTGAAGTTGCTCAGTCATGTCTGACTCTTAGCAACCCCATGGACTGCAGCCTACCAGGCTCCTCCATCCATGGGATTTTCCAGGCAACAGTACTGGAGTGGGGTGCCATTTTGCCTTCTCCAAATAACTGTTGACTCAACAGCTATTTTCATTTTCTTACTTTTCTTTGACCTTACAATGAAATTTTTCCACAGCATATAATAACATTGTAAATGTCTGTGAACACAATAGTTCCACAGAGTCAAGCCTATTAAATAATCTCTTCATTCTATTTTTGTCCTGAAAAATTCCATACTGGAACTCCCTTCTTTTGCTCTAATCTTTACTGCCTACTCTCTAGTCCTAATTTTCATAATTTTCATCCAATCCTAATTTTCATCCTGAAAATTCCCTTTGCCTTTCTTTTCTTTTGCATCCTGTATATTGCATCGTCTTCTTTTTTCTTTGCTCTTTATTTTGGTGGAGCATATCCTTCAAAAGAATTCTCAGAAGAGTGCATGAGAGACAATTTTTTGAAATGGTTTTTGTCTGAAAATATGTCTATCCTGTCTCCACACAAAGTTGATATTTTGGCTATAGACAGAGTTCTAGATTGATAGTAATTTTAATTTTCACTCATAATTAAAACTATTGTCCCATTGTTTAATAGCTTCTGATGTGTGAGAAGTCTTATGTTATTTTTATTCTTGATCTTTTGATGTGATGTTTATTTTCTTTGGGGAAAAATAGTTCGGGACTAATGAACTAAAATAATTTATTACTAAAATAGTTTATTGACTAATGGACTGTAGAATTACAATTACTTTGTTGCATAATTATTACAATACCTTCTCCCATTTATTTGTATCAATTTTAATTTCTTTTGATGTTTTTATGTTCTCTACATTTAAAAGTGTTTTTTCTGAGCTCATTTTCCCTTGTTTTAGTGTGTTTTTTGAATATCAGAGTCTTTCCTCAAATATCAGATGATCTTTGGCTGCCCATTCATTTTTAATGCTGACATCCTGAAAATCTAAGAAATATGTCTGCACGAATACAGCTTACTAGCAGTAGATTTCACTCTAGGCTGATTAAGTGACCAACTGAATTTTTATTAGAGAGCCCTAGATTTAAGAATCTGCAGTATTTTACTTGAGATACTTAAATTTCTCAGAAGGATACACATATCTCTTGCCAGAGCTTTGGAGTAGAGGTAGGGATATAAGCCTGGCTGCCTGCATTCTCTTAAGGAGTGTAGCTGGGGCTGATTATATTGTTCAATATGTTAGCGTCCATTTTATCCCCATTGTCAATCCAGCATCTCACCACATAGACAGCTTGCTACATGCTTTTGGTTACACCCAGCTAAATTATTGATAACAGTCTACCCAGTACAGTCAAGGGCACTCATTGGAAATCATCCTACCTGGGTATTCAAATTGCTGGTATACTATAGGAAAGAAAAAACATTTTTTTTCCCCAGCTAAAGTTGCAAACATAAATCTATTAAATGATGGTGAATATCACAAAGCTATAGAGTTTGAAGGTTTTCTGGTATGTGTTTTATTATGAAACTCTAATCAAACAATGAATTCAAATAATATTCATTTGTAAAGGATAAGAAATAATATTAGGTGCATTTATATATTTTAAGATGCATTTTCAGATTAATGTCAATGATATTAAAATCAATGCAATAGCAGAATTGCAGTCAATGCATACTCACAAACACACATACACATCTTATAAATGGAAGGACAAAGATAATTCTGTTAATTGAACCAAATATTCTGCCAGTTTCTTTCCTCTAATGGTTCAATAAAATGGAAAATAAAGGTGTAGAAGTAAGATAATCTTCATGGTCTTTACCCACATCAGTTCCTCTATAAGAAAATACCTTGTGGCCTAATGAAATCACTTTCAATGGTGTGTTCATTAACTTCTTCAGTATCTTTCTGTTGGTGAAAAACAAAGATATAACTTTCACCATAATCTGTAAACCAGGATTCAAGATTACATATATACATTACATATACACAACTTCATATATATATGAAGTTGCCTCTATAGACTGTAGCTCACCAGGCTTCTCTGGCCAAGGGATTCTCCAGGCGAAAATACTGGAGTGGGTTGCCATGCCCTCCTCCAGGGGATCTGGAGGGATTGAACCTGCATTTCTTATTTCTTGTATTGGGTCCCCACTAGGGCCACCAGGGAAACTATCAGATCAGATCAGATCAGATCAGTCGCTCAGTCGTGTCCGACTCTTGGCGACCCCATGAATCGCAGCACGCCAGGCCTCCTTGTCCATCACCAACTCCCAGAGTTCACTCAGACTCATGTCCATTGAGTCAGTGATGCCATCCAGCCACCTCATCCTCTATCATCCCCTTCTCCTCTTGCCCCCAATCCCTCCCAGCATCAGAGTCTTTTCCAATGAGTCAACTCTTCACATGAGGTGGCCAAAGTACTGGAGTTTCAGCTTTAGCATCATTCCTTCCAAAGAAATCCCAGGGCTGATAAACAGTGTCAGACTTTATTTTCCTGGGCTCCAAAATCACTGCAGATGGTGACTGCAGCCATGAAATTAAAAGACGCTTACTCCTTGGAAAGAAAGTTATGACCAACTTAGATAGCATATTGAAAAGCAGAGACATTACTTGGCCAACAAAGGTTCGTCTAGTCAAGGCTATGGTTTTTCCTATGGTCATGTATGGATGTGAGAGTTGGACTGTGAAGAGAGCTGAGCGCCAAAGAATTGATGCTTTTGAACTGTGGTGTTGGAGAAGACTCTTGAGAGTCCCTTGGACTGCAAGGAGATCCAACCAGTCCATTCTAAAGGAGATCAGCCCTGGGATTTCTTTGGAAGGGAAACTATACATATATATAAATATACATATGGATATAGATATAATTACAGATATATATATATATAGTTATAGTTAGATATAACTATATATATATATATATATATATAAAAATCTCTGACCAACTTAACCTTCTACAGTCACATCAAATCTAACTTATTCAAAGTAAATCTGTCTGGCTAACAAACACATGAAAAGATGCTCAACATCACTCATTATCAGAGAAATGCAAATCAAAACCACAGTGAGGTACCATCTCACACCAGTGAGAATGGCTGCTATCAAAAAGTCTACAAACAATAAATGCTGGAGAGGGTGTGGAGAAAAGGGAACCCTCTTACACAGTTGGTGGGAATGCAAACTAGTACAGCCACTATGGAGAACAGTGTGGAGATTCCTTAAAAAACTCGAAATAGAACTGCCTTATGATCCAGCAATCCCACTGCTGGGCATACACACCGAGGAAACCAGAATTGAAAGAGACACGTGTACCCCAATGTTCATTGCAGCACTGTTTACAATAGCCAGGACATGGAAGCAACCTAGATGTCCATTGGCAGATGAATGGATAAGAAAGCTGTGGTACATATACACAATGGAGTATTACTCAGACATTAAAAAGAATGCATTTGAATCAGTTCTAATGAGGTGGATGAAACTGGAGCCTATTATACCAAGTGAAGTAAGTCAGAAAGAAAAACATCAATACAGTATATTAACGCATATATATGGAATTTAGAAAGATGGTAATGATAACCCTATATGAGAGACAGCAAAGGAGACACAGATGTAAAGGACAGTGTTTTGAACTCTATGGGAGAAGGCGAGGGTGGGATGATTTGAGAGAATAGCATTGAAACATGTATATTACCATATGTGAAATACATTGCCAGTCCAGGTTCGATGCATGAAACAGGGTGCTCAGGGCTGGTGCACTGGGATGACCCTGAGGGATGGGATGGCGAGGGAGGCGGGAGGGGGTTTCAGGATGGGGAACATATGTACACCCATGGCTGATTCATGTCAATGTATGGCAAAAACCACTACAATATTGTAAAGTAATTAGCATCCAATTAAAATAAATAAATAAATAAAATTTTTTTAAAAAGTGAATCTGTCATTGATTCCAGAAACTAAGGTCCTCTCCTTGCATTTCTTCTCAGACCCATGGTGTCACCATCTGTTCGTTCTTCCGAGCTAGAAGCCTGAGACTCAGAATTATCTTTGAGACATCCCAACACACACTCACACACACACACACACATCTAACTCTTCATAAAAGCTGGTCAAATCTATTTCAAAATTTCTCTCAGTTTCAGTCCCTCTTTTCCAGATGTATTTCTGTCATTATCATTAATGGCAAAGCCATCTCTTTGCACAGACTTCCTTTTCAAATTCCCTGTCTGTCTTTAATACTACCACCGGATTTGCCTCTGGCCATAATCTGCAAGTGGAACTCTTCTTATTAATGTTTCTGTGACCATCTACACCCAGAGGATAAAAGTATACCATCTATACCCTCGTGATTTGGCCCCAATCTGTTCTACGCCTTGTACCTTATACTATAGTGACAAGAACACGACTTCCTCCTTATGTGTGATAGTTGCCTTGCACACCATGATTTCGAGTTACTCGGGCTGGTCTGTTACATCTAACTAGAAAGTTGTTTGCTCTCACTCCCCAGGTCTGGCACATTCCTGTTTGAAACCTGGAACAGATACTTTGCTTATCTCTTGTGGGTAGATTCTGTCATATCTTCATAGGTATTTGTTCATACTTATCTCATGTCACTTATTACCTTTGACAGTAACTTACTTAAATTATCTATAATATACTACATACAACTATTGCATGACATTTATCATAGATCTTATACTTAGAGCTCTCAAAGTGCATAAAATATCATTAAAATGTAATTGGAATTCTATAAGTTTAATGGATAGCTAAAGCAATTTCCCTGATGTCTCAGGTGGTAAAGAATCTGTCTGCAATGCAGAAACCCAGAGTTTGATCCCTGGGTTGGGAAGATCTCTTGGAGAAGGAAATGGAGAATTCCATGTACAGAAGAACCTGGTGGGCTACAGTCTATGGGGTAGAAAAGAGTCAGACACAACTGAGTCACTTTCACTCACTTTCAAAGCAATTTTACCTAATTTTACCAGATTGTCGGTCATTCCTATGACCTTAAGCAACATCCATTAGGCCCGTGTTACCTGTGAAGGTTTATTGCTCTGAAAAAAAAAAGAAAATGAAGTTTTCCTGAATAATTCGATAAACTCTGGTATGAGAAAGAATTTAAATAAAAAGTCAGAAATAATTTTCATGAATGACATGTCCATTTATTTTAAATCTTTGAAAATTGAATTGTTTTATTTCATAATCAAAACCTGTTTTTACTCTAACAGGATAATTTCCACTACTTTCTAATACTTAAAATTCTTACATCTCTACTCTTTTCTCACGTCTACTCTGCTCTTCCAAATAGAAAGGATTTTCTTCACTTGTTTCCAAAAAGAATAAATGCTTTTTACATAGTTATCTGGTGTTTATATTTAAAGTATATCCTGTGAGATGTTGAAAATTCAACTCAATTGGAAAACCATATGCTGATTTCTACTTTTTGCCAGGTACTGAAGTAATATTCTAACTGCTTTGGAAAAAAATGATATTATGATATAAGTAAAAGCCTTGGGATCCCAAGTCAGAAGATCTAGATTCAAACTCATGTTTCATTATTGCAAACTGCAGAAGCCCATGCAAGTTAGTAGAACATTTGTTCTTTAAGGACTTTCTTTGTTTCAGTGACATTTTCTTGATATCCTCCCTGCCTCAATTAGGGCAAATTTGGTTGGAAAAAACAAATTCTTTGTATTAATTTATATAAAAGTTTGCATATCTTTCACAGTTCTGTAGAGAAAATAGAAACTTCTATAGGTATTTTAAACAGAAAGGGATTTAATATAGGAATATAAAAGTGATCAAGCCTCTAAAGTCACTAGAAAGGTTAAAGGAGCTGTAAAAAGGAGACTTACAATGGAACCATTGAGTGTAAGAATTGTAAACCATAGCTTTGTTCCAGGGATCATAAACACCCACTAAATATCTCAGCTGCCTCTGGACACCCATGAAGCCAGTGATCAGACAGGAGCTCAGAGACCAGTGTCCATTTCCAGGACCACACTGCTTCTCAACACTGCCCACAGAAACAGCAGAAGGGTGAAACCACCCCCCTCACTACCAGCTTCCAAATCCTGCATAAGTGTATCTAACTGGTATCCAGAGCTAGATGCAAGAGTCTAGAAATGCGGAATTTTGTTTCTCCAGCCTCTGAAATGAATTCAGGAAGGCACATTGAAAGAGGGAAGGATAAAAATTGGTCACCTATTAATCATATCCAGACTGGAGAGTATTAATCATATGCACACTAGAAGCTGATCACCTATTAATCATATCCACCCTCATATTCAGGAAGATAGTTTATAAGGCTATTCATAACTTTCTGGCATTTAAGGACAGAAATGAAGAAGATGTAGCTGTACATATTCAGATGAAAGCTAGAAAGGGAAAAGCAGTGATCTTGGATTAGTTCCCTACTGTATCCCAAGAGCTATGCCTTTTTCATCCCCATTCTTGCTCTTCCCCTCATTTTTGCCCCCCAACCTCTCTCTCTTTCTCTCCTCCTTCTCCTGCCTACACAGATCTCTACAACATAAACTAAATGACTGCAGGATGAGGGGGAAAGGTAAATTATCTTTAAAATGGAAGTGATCAAGCAGGCAATAATCCTTTTTGTTAATTTTGCTTTTACATCTTAGTGTATGTCAAGTTATCTAGGATGTGAAAAGTGAAATTGCTCAGTCGTGTCCGACTCTTAGCAACCCCATGGACTGCAGCCCACCAGGCTCCCCGTCCCTGGGATTCTCCAGGCAAGAACACTGGAGTGGGTTGCCATTTCCTTCTCCAATGCATGAAAGTGAAAAGTGAAAGTGAAGTCGCTCAGTCATGTCCGACTCTTAGCGACCCCATGGACTGCAGCCCACCAGGCTTCTCTGTCCATGGGATTCTCCAGACAAGAGTTCTGGAGTGGGGTGCCATTGCCTTCTCCATATCTAGGATAAAGAGACAAATAAATAGAATTTGTTTCAGTTTCTTCATGTCTGAAGTGAAAATGGGCTTCCTTGGTGGCTCAGATGGTAAAGAATCCTCTTGCAATGTGGGAGACCCGGGTTCAATCTCTGGGTTGGGAAGATCCCCTGGAGGAAGACATGGCAACCCACTCCAGTCTTCTTCCCTGGAGAATCCCCATGGACAGAAGAACCTGGCGAGCTACAGTCCATGCAGTCGCAAAGAGTCGGACACAACTGAGCGACAAAGCACAGGAAAATGAAAATGATATCTGCTCCTTTCTTTCAGGGTTGTGAGAATCAAATGAGATAACCAAAAAAAGGCTTGTATAAATGTTATCCTTTTTCAATGAGATGCACATCATCAGTTTTAAAGTATTATTTAGAACATCATCTTTCTATATGTTTTACTACAGTTTATATAGCTATATTATCTGATGCTGGGTCTCTAGTTCTCAGCAAATACTAATTGAATTGAATATACATGTGCACTCATGTGTTTAGTAAATAGCGTCAATGCATCCATCTGTGAGATATTTTTATCATTGCTAATACCAATCCTTATTATTTTCTTCTGTGAAATCATCTGATAACAGACTGAATTTCTAACTGAGAAATTTGAGAACCAATCTGAGTGTCATTCTATGGAACAGTTATCCCGCAACTAGTACATTCTTTTCATTCTCAATAGAGTTCAATTTATTCCAGAAATATGATTCCAGTACTTTCATGGGGCATTGAACTATAGATAAGACAATTGCAGCCATAAAATTCTATACTTCTGTTGGCACTAAATAGCAATAAGTTTTAGTATAAAAATTGAAATCACTGTAAGACAAAGTTAACTCTCTCCACAGCTCTAAGTAACAATTTCCTAGAAGCCAAATATGAAAGAGAAAAGAAATAATATTTATTGGTGGACCACCTTAATCATTTTATATGTATTAATGTACTTGGACCTTTTATTGATTAATCAGACCTGTTTCAAATAATTTAGACAGACTCATTTATTTTTCTTCTTTTATTTATTGAATGAGTATTTAGAATATGCCAGGAAGCATCCTGGGAACATATTGATAAAAAGATCAACCTCTGCCCTCAAGGAACTTACATTCAGAGGATTTATGAATAAAAAGCCCACTGCAGTGTACTGCAAATTTGACATTAGTGTGCTGTGGGAAATCACAGTAAGGACTCTTAATTCAGCCTCTGGTAATTAAGAAAGACTTTCTGGAGGAAGTACCAGCTAAGGGACCTGAAGATGAGTAGGTCTGAGGCATAAGGAGCAAGTGTTAAAGCGACAACATGTGAGACTTCTGTAAGGTCTTGTCTGACTTGTTAAGGCATTTGACTTAGTGAAAAGGGAAACCAAGGACTTCAAGTACAGAGAGATGTGATGAAATTTGCATTACAGAAGATCAGTTTGTCTGTGTCTGGAAACAGACGGAAGGCTGGCGAGAGTAAGAGTGAAGCCTGGACAGAACACTTGAGAGAAAATCCTTATAACAAAGGTGATGGGGGATGGTGTCTTGTTCAAGGCAGAGCCAGTGGGGCCTGAAAGAAGAAATATTTTCACTGTTTAAATGAAAGGATTTTGTGATTCAATAAAGGGGTGAAGACAAAGGAGAGGTTATGGATGGTATTGATAACTCATGTTTCTGGTTCAGATGGGACAACTGGAAGGATGAGAGGGTCATTCATTGACATTGGGAGACAAGGAAGAGAAAGCAAATTCTGGAAGAGATAACATAAGCTTTGAGCATTTTGAGAGCGAAGTGCTTCAAGGCCTCTGGGTAAAAATAATAGACACTACTTTCTTTAGTTCTCCAAGTAGGTCTGGGGAGCTCTCTGAGAGCAAGATCACAGAACCCAGGAGAGTAAGAGAAACTACCTGGACAGAGTATGAACTGTGTCCTGAGGGACATGAACACTTGCGGGCACCAATATTTGAGGACATGAAAATAGGCAAAAGAGCAAAGTTTCCAAAGGAAACAAGAGAAAAAACAAGTAGAAAAACGTTGGGTCATAAAGCCAATGTAAAGAGTAAGAAAGAGTAAGTGGCTAACAGTGGTAAATGCTACTGGAGAAACAAGTTCAATAAGTATTGGGAAGTGGCCCATGGGGTTCACTGGGACAGAAGCAAGGTGATAATGAATTGGAAAAAGCAGATGTGAAGGAAAGAAGCTAGTGAGTATCGAGAGATAGTTCATAAAGTTTGACTGCAAAGGAAGTAGAATGATGGAATAATAGTTGGGGAGACATTTCATTAACAAGAGCTCTTCCCATTTTTTTGGTTTGCTTAAGATGTGAAAGACATGCATAAGTGTAAATGTTGAAAAAAGGAAGAACCAAAACAACAGAAACAGAAAGGTGTGAAGTACAGGGCAGAGAAGATTCTCACCTCAAAGAGGAAGGAGAGGAACCAGAGCTGGATAAAGATGCCTTGACTTCAGATCCATTGAGTCATTGACTCAATGAATACTTATTGAGAGTTCACTCAGGTCTGGAGATTTGAAAGTGTGAGGAAATAGAGGTAGGGGAAAAAAAGTAAGAAAGTTTTGTGGAGAAAAATGTAAAACACAGAGAAACTGAAGATGAACATGGTAAACAATGGGATTTGTTATTAAATGAAAGAGCATTCATTCTCTGGGAGACATTGAATTTAATAGCATTTTCCAGCTTAATATTCTTCACTGTGCTTTGCAAACTTTTTCCAACATCATGTCTCTATCGCCTTACATCCCTGTTGAATCTTAGATCAGCTTATTGCCTGTAAAGGAGTTAATCAATCCAAGGTATTGTCTTTCTGGCTTTCCACAAAGCAACTCACTTATAAAAAGACAGGGCTCATTAGTCAGCAGGATTATTTTCTTAAATGTCCAGAGAGATGTGGTCAAGAGAGCTCATTGAAAATCACCAATATTATCAGACAGGAACAATTACAAACTCAAATGATAATAATAATGAGGAGCAGGCCACATCCCATGAACCTGAGGTCATTTAACATCTTTTCATTCAAATTAATCAACATTTTATAAAATTATTAGTTGTTGGTAGACTCAGACCAAAATAAAACAGTGTCCTTGTACAAGGAGGAACTCACACACAACTTTCCGTGCTGCAGATGAAAGACTCTGAGCAGAGGAGAATAATGTGTGCAGGCTCTTCCAAAAATGCTTCTTAGGTCTAGACCTCCAAGGAATCAGACTGACAATTGCATGAAAGGTTCTGATTCAACTGCTCCTTTCAAAAACACTTCAAAGGATGGTGATGAGAGATACCAAAGGGATAAAAGTTTCTTTCAGGGCTGTGTTAATTTATTTGAGACCAAAGAACAAATGTCCCAATTGACAAGGTAGGTGATTCAGTCTTCCTGATTGCAGTGACAAACTTTAGAGAAAGACCAGGTCAGGAGGAGACTGGAAGAAATTTTAATCAATTGCACACCAACTTGCCTGTGAAGTAAGTCCCTTATGTCACTCTGATTGGAATTTATGTACTGACGGCTAGACCCAGAGAAAAGTCAATATAAGTGAGGTCTGGGAAGGGAAGTCAGGCAGATGGGAGCAGGCACTGATTTTGCTCTCAGGCTTCTAATGACCTCTCTCTGGATGCAGGAGACAGGTGCAGAGACAAAGGAAAACCAAAGATATTTTGTCACAACCAACTACTGTGAGTCTATTATAGTTAGAAAATATACTGGACTTGGAGTTTGAATTCTTGAGTATAGATTCCAAAATGTCACTGGTTAGCTGTGAGACTGACAGCAAGTAACTTAATTCCTCTGTGTTACAATGGAGGCAATTTCTCAAGAGTAAATTACAGAGCCTTTGAGTGCCTTAAATGAGATAATATATTGATACCTTAAGGCGCTTAGTAAACTCTAAAGCACTACATGTTACTCTTTTGTAGTTACATTTGCAAGAATTAAACACATAATATTGTGTTAGAACTTTAAAAATCATATGAAGAAAGTCAGTGGTAAACATGTCACTAAGATATCTGAACCGGGAACAAACAGGAACTCAAATACGCTGAATGAAAACCGAACTTACTGTAAATGTTGGTAGCAATCCAGAAGTTACATTTTAAAAGATCCAGCAGAATAGATGGAACAGAAAAGAAAAAAAATGTGAAATCTTGTTTTTGTCATGATTTCAGCATGACTCAGTTGAAAGGCATTTGAGAAAGAATCCAATGCAAACTGCAGAGAATTGTGCTTAAACTGCACTTTTGTTTTCAGCAGTAGAGATGATAAATATCTTCCTCCCTGCATTTTCTACCATATTTGTTTTTTATAAACATGAGTTTTTTAATTGAAGTATAAAAGCAATGGCACCCCACTCCAGTACTCTTGCCTGGAAAATCCCATGGACGGAGGAGCCTGGTGAGCTATAGTCCATGGGGTCACTAAGAGTTGGACACGACTGAGCGACTTCACTTTCATGCATTTGGAGAAGGAAATGGCAACTCACTCCAGTGTTCTTGCCTGGAGAATCCCAGGGATGGGGGAGCCTGGTGGGCTGCCATCTATGGGGTCGCACAGAGTCCGACACGACTGAAGCGACTTAGCAGCAGCAGCATAGTTGATTTACAACATTGTATTAGTTTCAAGACTAAAGCATAGTGATTCTGGTTTATTTGTTTCCTCTCCAAAGTTTATTATTTGTAGACTTTATAATGATGGCCATTCTGATCAGCGGTCAGGTGGCACATGGACCTTCTATCGTATGTAGTTTAAGTGCATCCTTTGCTTCTCTCCTTTACATAACATTTAAGCTATAAAAGGAGCCTGATTTAATTCATAATAAAGGTCATACAAATTGACATGACACCATTTTCCATCCATTTATCAGCAAAAATTCAAATTCAAACATACTGTGTTGGCAATGATGTGAGAATGTAGGCACCTCTATATATTGCTGGTGAGTGTAGAAACTTGGATAAGTTCAGTACATGACGAGTTGTCAATATCTGTCAAAAGTACAAGTTCATTGACTAAACAATCCCACTACTAGGAATTTATCTTAGATTTTGCACGTATGAGATGATGAAATTATTTGTATTTGTTATAAGAAAAGTTGCAGAAAATTGAATTTTTTCTCTATGAGGTTGGTGAAATGAATTATGGAATAAAATACAATGAAAACTATGCACCTACATAAAATAATAAATAAGATTTTCTGTACTGATATAGAACAATCTCCAAAATATGTTGTATACTGGAAAACACTAACATATAAAATAGTATGTGAAATAATCTACTGTTTGTGAAAAAGGGGAGTTAAAAATAAATATTCATCTTTATATTTCCATATATGTTACAATATATGGAAAGATACATGTGAACTTAGCAACACTGCCTACATATTGGAGGGTATCTGTGAACCAGACAATGGTGGAAGGGAGAATTTTTATTGATATTTTAATACTTTTTTATTTTAAAAACATGTAAATGTGTCATGATTTCAAAAATTTAGTTTTTAAAGAAAAGTATTTTACTTAAAAATATGTCTTCCTACCAGATTGTGTACTATTCCTTGTTCATTTCCCTTCTCATTACCTAGCCATAACACCTGTTCAACAAACACTTGGTAAATAAACACTGAATGGTAGAACGCTGTAATTGAAACTTTTTTGAAGGAAGGATCCTATCTTCTTTTCCAACAGAGTTATTGATGTGGTGAAAGTAAGTGACATTATGTGGAAAGAACGTGGAGACACATCAAAAAAAAAAAAAAGCAACTGAGAAGATAAGAAAATGGATTTATGTGCAAAATCCTAATTTGAGATTTCATTAATTTTATAGATCTTTCCAGAGTTATAGTTCAGCCAAAAATGGAGAAGCTCTATACAGTCAGCAAAAACAAGACCAGGAGCTGACTGTAGCTCAGATCATGAACTCCTTATTGCCAAATTCAGACTGAAATTGAAGAAAGTAGGGAAAACCACTAGACATTCAGCTATGACCTAAATCAAATCCCTTATGATTATACAGTGGAAGTGAGAAATAGATTTAAGGGCCTAGATCTGATAGATAGAGTGCCTGATGAACTATGGAATGAGGTTCATGACATTGTACAGGAGACAGGGATCAAGACAATCCCCATGGAAAAGAAATGCAAAAAAGCAAAATGGCTGTCTGAGGAGACCTTCCAAATAGCTGTGAAAAGAAGAGAAGTGAAAAGCGAAGGAGAAAAGGAAAGATACACCCATTTGAATGCAGAGTTCCAAAGAATAGCAAGGAGAGATAAGAAAGTCTTCCTCAGTGATCAATGCAAAGAAATAGAGTTAAAACAACAGAATGGGAAAGACTAGAGATCTCTTCAAGAAAATTAGAGACACCAAGGGAACATTTCATGCAAAGATGGGCTCGATAAAGGACAGAAATGGTATGGACCTAACAGAAGCAGAAGATATTAAGAAGAGATGGCAAGAATACACAGAAGAACTGTACAAAAAAGATCTTCATGACCCAGATAACCACGATGGTGTGATCACTCACCTCGAGCCAGACATCCTGGAATGTGAAGTCAAGTGGGCCTTAGAAAGCATCACTACAAACAAAGCTAGTGGAGGTGATGGAATTCCAGTTGAGCTATTCCAAATCCTGAAAGATGATGCTGTGAAAGTGCTGCACTCAATATGCCAGCAAATTGGAAAACTCAGCAGTGGCCACAGGACTGGAAAGGTCAGTTTTCATTCCAATCCCAAAGAAAGGCAATGCAATGCCAAAGATTATTCAAGCTACTGCATAATTGTACTCATCTCATATGCCAGCAGAATAATGCTCAAAATTCTCCAAGCCAGGCTTCAGCAATACGTGAACCGTGAACTTCCTGAGGTTCAAGCTGGTTTTAGAAAAGGCAGAGGGACCAGAGATCAAATTGCCAACATCCACTGGATCATGGAAAAAGCAAGAGAATTACAGAAAAGCATCTATTTCTGCTTTATTGACTATGCCAAAGCCTTTGACTGTGTGGATCACAATAAACTGCAAAATTCTTCAACAGATGGGAATACCAGACCACCTGACTTGCCTCTTGAGAAACCTATATGCAGATCAGGAAGCAACAGTTAGAACTGGACATGGAACAACAGACTGGTTCCCAAAAGGAAAAGGAGTACATCAAGGCTGTATATTGTCCCCCTGCTTATTTAACTTATATGCAGAGTACATCATGAGAAGTGCTGGGCTTGGAGGAAGCACAAGCTGGAATCAAGACTGCCGGGAGAAATATCAATCACCTCAGATATTCAGATGACACCACCCTTATGGCAGAAAGTGAAGAGGAAATAAAGAGCTTCTTGATGAAAGTGAAAGAAGAGAGTGAAAAAGTCGGCTTAAAGCTAAACATTCAGAAAACAAAGATCATGGCATCTGGTCCCATCACTTCATGGGAAATAGATGGGGAAATAGTAGAAACAGTGTCAGACTTTATTTTGGGGGACTCCAAAATCACTGCAGATGGTGACTGCAGCCATGAAATTAAAAGACGCTTACTCCTTGGAAGGAAAGTTATGACCAACCTAGATAGCATATTCAAAAGCAGAGACATTACTTTGCCAACAAAGGTCTGTTTGGTCAAGGCTATGGTTTTTCCAGTGGTCATGTATGGATATGAGAGTTGGACTGTGAAGAAAGCTGAGCGCCAAAGAATTGATACTTTTGAACTGTGGTGTTGGAGAAGACTCTTGCAAGTCCCTTGGACTGCAAGGAAATCCAACCAGTCCATCCTAAAGGAGACCAGTCCTGGGTGTTCACTGGAAGGGCTGATGCTGAGGCTGAAACTCCAATACTTTGCCTACCTCATGCAAAGAGTTGACTCATTGGAAAAGACCCTGATGCTGGGAGGGATTGGAGGCAGGAGGAGAAGGGGACGACAGAGGATAAGATGGCTGGATGGCCTCACCGACTCTATGCACATGTGTTTGGGTGATCTCTGGGAGTTGGTGATGGACAGGGAGGCCTGGCGTGCTGCGATTCATGGGGTCACCAAGAGTCGGACACGACTGAGCGACTGAACTGAAATGAACTGAACTTCCATAGTTTGACAGCCAAGGTTGGTGTGGGTAGCGTGAGAAAAAAAAACTTCAAAATGTACTTTGAAGAGAGAGAAAAGAAAAAGAAATAAAGGGAAAAGAAAGAGGAGCACAAAAAAAGTTTCAAGTATTAAGATAATGGTTGCTGTGAACTCTGGAGCATTGAGGTGATTTGGGGACTTTCTCAATACTCTTGCCTGGAAAATCCCATGGACGGAGGAGTCTGGTGCGCTAAAGTCCATGGGGTTGCTAGGAGTCGGACACAACTGAGCGACTTCACTTTCACTTTTCACTTGAATCCATTGGAGAAGGAAATGGCAACCCACTCCAGTGTTCTTTCCTGGAGAATCCCAGGGACGGGGGAGCCTGGTGGGCTGCCCTCTATGGTGTCTCACAGAGTCGGACACGACTGACGTGACTTAGCAGTAGCAGTTGGTATCAGATAAACAATTTTATTTAGTGTCTCCTGCTTTTTAAATGCTTGTGGATTTAAAATATTTAATTTATACTTTGTTTTCATGTTTTTTAACTATTATTTTCTGAAAGCTTTTCCTTTTCCCAGCTTCAAAATATTCAGCCCACATTTAAGTACGAGGGGTGAACACACAGGTTCTGTCACCACTGTGGCTTAGAGCAGTGGTTCTCAGTCTTGGCTGGGCATTGAAATTCACAGGGACTATTAAAAATTATACTGATACCTGGGGTCCACGTCCAAACAAGCTGATTTAATTCATTTATAGAATGACTTGGGCATCAGAATTTTAAAATCTCTCCCAAGTGATTCTAGCATGCAGCCAAGTATAAGAGCTACTGATTAATAACTTTCTTTATCTTTGTCAGAAGAAAAACTCTCTCCAAAACCAAATGAATATAGAACTTATTTATTTTGAATAATTAACTTTTACAGTGAAGATTATAAAATAAAATGCCATATCCATTTTCTTTCTTTTTGAGGGTAGCCAAGCATTCACTATCTTGACCTCCTTAATAGAGGAGCTACATATTGTGACAAGCTCCTATTCACTTTGTAGTTATGATCACAGGTTATAGCAACCTGAAGTGATAGCTGTGTGGGTTCTTAGATTACTACTGCTCCTGTCACTACACGTTTCCCCAGTGTTGCTTAGGAAAGCCTGTTGGGCTTGTTCTCAGATGAGTCACCTGTGTTTGCTCAACAATATCTGTGTAATTGGAGAAGCAAAAAAATGGAAACAATTCAGATGCCTGAATCAGAAGAATGAATAAATAATTTGCTTTATATTATATATACACACACATGCACAGGTGCACACACATATATATAAGAGCACATTTGTGCAGTAAAAAATAATTAGCTGGAATCATATGTAATAACATGGAGTAATCTTACAGTATCAAGTGCAAAAACAATCCCCAGAAGACCACCTACAGTCATGATGTTCTTTTAGATCAATGGACAGAGAAGCCTGGTAGGCTGCAGTCCATGGGGTCGCTAAGAGTCGGACATGACTGAGCGACTTTACTTTCACTTTTCACTTTCATGCATTGAAGGAAATGGCAACCCACTCCAGTGTTCTTGCCTGGAGAATCCCAGGGATGGGGGAGCCTGGTGGGCTGCCATCTATGGGGTCGCACAGAGTCGGACACGAATGAAGTGACTTAGAAGCACAGCTAAATTTGACAACTTCCTTTTTGAGGGATAATGACTGGTTTTCCTATGTTCCACCTTGACGAGCTAGATACTGGAGAAATGACAGTGAAAGTGCTAGTTAAGAATATTTTCTCACAGTACCTGTTAATCATTTATTTACTAAGAGAGATTATTCATTAGCCCAGATATTCATAGTTCATAGTTCAAGAACATAGGTAAGTGACAGACTTCCAAGGAACTCAACCCCAAAAAGCTCTTTATATTCCAAATAACTTAGCAGTCTGAAAGATAAAATCTTTCCTGGAATCACAATTTCTGTATAAATCTGCATGTGCCTTCTTTCTTGCTTCAACCTCAGCAAACTTATAGAAAGTTCCAACTCCCAGGGAGTCAATGAATGCTCCAGCAATATGAAATTGCAAATCTTGGCCATAAAGCCACACGTTTGAAGTTCTGTCAGAGAACTGGACATGATAGTTTTTCTTCTTGACAGCTCAACAATGATGTCCTTCCAGACTGATGGAGAAATGGACAAGAATAATTTTTTTAAGGGAAAAGTCCATATCTTAATGGAACTTACAGTCAAAAGAAACTCAAACAGGGTGAGCAGGAGATTTCTATGTCAGTAGAGGAGTAAAGATACAATCCTGTAAGAAAAGATACTATATTGTTAGTACCAGCGAGAGCTTCCTGAAGGAGTTGACATTTAAACTGAAGAATGTGTAAAAATATGTCCAAAGAAGAGTGTTTAGGAACACAGATTAGCAGGCACAAATGGAGGAGAGAGTGCAAAAAGCATGCAGTGTCTCTGAGCTGACTGGAGAGACAGGATTAAAGAGAGAAGCAAAAGAGACATGTATAGAACAGTCTTGTGGACTCTGGGAGAGGGAGAGGGTGGGATGATTTGGGAGAATGGTATTGAAACATGAATAATATCATACATGAAACGAGTCGCCAGTCCAGGTTTGATGAATGATACTGGACGCTTGGGGCTGGTGCACTGGGATGACTCAGAGGGATGGTACGGGGAGGGAGGAGGGAGGAGGGTTCAGGATGGGGAACACGTGTATACCTGTGACGGATTCATGTTGATATATGGCAAAACCAATACAATATTGTAAAGTTAAAAAAGAAAAGAAAGAAAAAAAAAAAAGAGAGAAGGAGAATTGAAGATAACAAGAACCAAGGCAAGAAAAAACAAGTAACAGACCAAGAAGGAACTTGGTCTGCCAGAGATCAGAGCTGTGCTGATGGGCAGTGTAAACTGACCCTGGGTCACATGAAAGGGAAAGATTTTTCTGGAAAACTATCAGAGAGAATGCATTTCATTCCACAACATGCACTGGTAGTTTTCCTCTATTCTAAAGTAGAGGATCAGATGTAGATACAAAATAAATAAGCCTCAAAAAGAGCAGATGAAACAAAACACATTCTAAAGAACCTTGATTTTATTCTGTAGGCAATCAGGGGTGAATAAAGAGATTTGTGTGTCCAATCTGCATTACCTGTCTAAAGACTATTCTTGCTCTAGTGTGAATAAATTGAAGTTATGGAGTGGAGATGAGAGCTGTTACAGTAATAGAGTTGAGAGATGACAGTGACCTAGATAAGGGTAGTAGTCATGGGGGAAGAAGAAAATGGAGAAGGATAGACGTGGGAGCTGAGTTTGATCAGAATTGTGGCAGAGGAGGTGTGAGCTTCTGTGCCCTGCTGCTGCTGATCTACATTTATGAAAACGTTGAAAAGTCATGGCTCCAGTGGTTTGGCTTTCATGAAGAGGGAGAAGATGAGAGCTTCCTGATGGGAAGCTCTCAGATGGGGTGGCTTTGGACAGTGGAGAGTTAGCTGCTCTCTTCTTGAGTATTCCTGTGTGGTCCCAGAACTGCCCATTACCCCCACTTTCACCATTACCGAGGTTGTCTGTTTCATTTTCAAACATCTCCTGTTTGGTCAAAACACCTAACCTTGACTGTCCTCCATAATGAGATGTAAATTTATTAACACCCTTTAGACACTTGCCTGGAACTATATATTTTGGCCACCTCCCAAGTCTTTAATTCCTTTATTGATGCATTTTGTGATGGTTATTTCTTCTGTTTAAAAGCATTTTGCAAAAAAAATAAAATAAAATAAAAGCATTTTGCAATCTTTGAGTTTGGGGAATACTATTTGTTTCTCTCCCATCCATGCTTTCATTAAAATTGATTTTCTCAGCTTCTCAAATATTTCTGTTTGAGGCATAAAATTTTCAATAGATACCACAACCTAAGCACCAGAGGTAAAGATGGGGACAACTGAGATCTGAGTAATGTTATTTTAATTGCAATTTAAAGCCAAAAGGCAAAGACTTAGTAAAGAGCTGTTTTCATTACAGTTGTTCCATGCATGAAATGAACCATTACATATTGGAAAAGAAGAAATCATTCCAGAGCGGCTTAGTTCTAACAAACAAAATGAGTTCCAACAAGCTGTTTTTAGTCCCACAGCCAAAAAAATGCATTCTTCTGGTATTTAGGAATTTTTTTCTAATGTGGTATGATATTCTTGAAATGTTATTTCTTGTTATACTCTCTTTGTGTAACATATTTGCATTGAATAATGAGAAAAATGACCGGCTAGTCTGTTACAAAGTCCTTTATTGCAGGCAGCAGGTTGATGGTAGATGGCAATTTTAGGTTCAAGTCTCACTCCGAATAGATTTGCATCACCTTTTTGATGTGGGATATACAACCTTTCCCTGGTCTATGACAGTGATGGTAGGGTAGTTTATTAAGAAACTCATTTACATTGTTGTTCTTTTTTTTTTTTTTTCCTTACTTCATTAAAGTGGGGAAGGCTTTGGATTCACTTTGGCTGAGTTTCAAGATCAAAGGTGGAAGTCACTCAACCACAACCCTTCTTAACCTTTTGCTCTGAAAATCTGAATCGACTAAGGAAATGAATGAGAGGGGGAAAAGGGAAAAGAAGGTCTTTGGGGTTGGAGAGCTGGAAGAACAATTCCATATCTTTGACAGAGGACATTCTGCAAGCCTGAAAGGGAGAAATCAGTGCCTGATGGAAAAGTAGGATCAGCCCTGACTCCTTCACCAGCAAGGTTGTTAATCTTCAGAGGCTGTACACTGGGTACCAAGATCACCGCTTCTGTCCCTAGGCTTGGTGAAAGTGAGGCAGGGCCATCACATTAAAGAGACATAGAGAAACAGAGTCTTCTGCTTTTGGAATGATCGTGGAAGCTTAAATAATAAATATCTTTGTAATCATCATATGGAAGACAAAAAACCCTAATCTTTCATAAACTGTTTAGACCCTGATTCTCTTGTGTGACCTTGTAAGTGCAAGACCAGGATCACTCCCACCCAGTCCCATTCCCTTATCACTGGAAATGAATTTCTCACCATCTTGCTGATTAGAGATTTAGAATCTGGTTAAAAATACTCTTAAGATAGTGTGATATTTCTTTTTTTAATTTAAATTTATTTATTTTAATTAGAGGCTAATTACTTTACAATATTGTATTGGTTTTGCCATACATCAACATGAATCTGCCACGGGTGTACACGTGTTCCCAATCCTGAACCCCCCTCCCACCTGCCTCCCCGTACCATCCCTCTGGGTCATCCCAGTGCACTAGCCCCAAGCTTCCTGTATTGTGCATTGAACCTGGACTGGCGATTCATTTCTTATATGATATTATGCATGTTTCAATGCCATTCTCCCAAATCATCCCCCATATCCCTCTCCCACAGAGTCCAAAAGACTGTTCTATACATTTATGTCTCTTTAGCTGTCTTGCATACAGGGTTATCGTTACCATCTTTCTAAATTCCATATATATGCGTTAGTATATTGTATTGGTGTTTTTCTTCTTGGCTTACTTCACTCTGTATAATCAGCTCCAGTTTCATCCACCTCATTAGAATTGATTCAAATGTATTCTTTTTGATATTTCTTGCATTGGAGTATAGTAGAAGAATGTTTGAAATTTTCACAAATGTGGAAAGACCATTATTTAAGGTAAAACAATATAAAAGAAAGGGTTTTGAAGCTATGATTCCAGATCACACTGTGTTTTAATTATTATAAAAATTATGAGAAATATGAATATTGTACAAGCACAATGGTGGGGGTGAAGTAGATTTTCTCATTTCCTGAGAAGTAGATTCATGTCCTGAACCAGCATTCCACCACTGCTTTCCCAGTGTCCCTAAGAACCCTTGTGTTTCTGTTCTGAGTCCTTCATGTAGAGATGGGGATAAACTCCAACTCTTCATAGTCTTCTTGCTGTTGTTGTTCAGTTGCTAAGTCACGTCTGACTCTTTGGGACCCCATGTATTGCAGCATGACAGGCTTCCCTGTCCTTCACTATCTCCCTGAGTTTCCTCAAATTCATGTCCATTGAGTCAGTGATGCCATCCAACAATCTCATCCTCTGTCATTCCCTTCTCCTCTTGCCTTCATTCTTTCCCAGCATCAGGGTCTTTTCCAGTGAATTGGCTCTTTGTATCAGTTGGCCAAAGTGGTGGAGCTTCAGCTTCATCATCAGTCTTTCCAATGAATATTCAGGGTTAATTTCCTTTACATTGACTTGTTTGATCTCCTTTCTATCCAAAGGACTCTCAAGAGTCTTCTCCAACACCACAGTTCGAAAGCATCAATTCTTTGGCACTCAGCCTTCTTTTGGTCCAACTCTCACATCTGTACATGACTACTGGAAATACCATAGCTTTGACTATATGGACCTTTGTCACAAAATGATGCCTCTGATTTTTAATACACTGTCTAGGTTTGGCATAATCTAGTGTATCACTGTTCTTCACAAACCAAGATGGTTTGCCTTTCTCTTCACCAGGCTCAAGATTCTATTAGACACCTCCCAATGTCTAGCTTCAAAGGTTTTGTTCTTTTCTTTACACTCTTTAAAAGCACTTCTGTTTTCATATTCCATCAGCCATTTGTACTTGAGATCATTAAGGGCAGGGGAGCATAATGACAAGAACCAGGGAACAGCCCCAAACTGAAGCTCTGTGGGATCTTCAGAGGCAGCTGGAGCTCATCCATTCTTTTCCCTTGTGGCTCAGTGGTAAAGAACACACCTGTAGTGCAGGGGACACAGGAGACGTGGATTCGATCTCTGAGTCGGGAAGATCCCCTGGAGGAGGAAATGGCAACCCACTCCAGTATTCTTGCCTGGAGAATTCCATGGACAGAGGAGCTTGGCGGGACTCCAGGGGGACTGGAGTCTCACAGTATCGGGGGACTTCCATGGGGGGACTCCCACGGGGGAAGGCTCCCTGGGGTCACAAAGGGTTGGACACAACTGAAGTGACTTAGCATGCACTCATGGAGCTCTCCGCATTCAGACTCTGCTACTTCCCAGCTGTGTGAGAAGTGCTATAAACTTCCCACCAGTCCTATAAACTCTCTATGGCTCCATGTCCACATTTGTATTAATAATTTTCAAAACTTTTCTGTATCTCAGGTTTTGACATCTTGGAAGACCTTACCGACTGCTTCTCCCTGAGCTAGTTAGTTCCTAAAGGTACTAAACATCCTACTTGGGACCAGGTCTTTCATATGCTAATCAGCCAATATGGGCTCTATACCCACCTTGTCTACCTCTCACACAGCCTCATATTTTCCCCACCCTAAAGCATCTCAGGACCAGATACCAGACAACTAGAGACCATCTCTAGAGAACGACTGTCTCATCTGCACTTTGTTTTTGAGAAGCTTTAGCCACATTTCTGAATAATTTCCAAATCAGAACCACATTTTCTGCCTGTTTTCTTGTGTTCAGTGTGAGCCACAAACTCCAGCCCAGAAGTGGTTCAGTGTGAGCCACAAACTCTGCACTCAAGGGCCGTTCTGGACCGTGTTGTCTGTCTAACCTGTCCTGAAGCCCATGCTGGTCCCCCCTACACACCTTCTGAAGCTATCCCAAACCCTTTAAAGTGATGTAAGGCACACACATGGCAGGAAACTGAAAAAGGAGTCACGGGTGAGGGAAGGGCTTTTCTGTGAAGAGAGTAGCAGTGACCCCAAGCTTCTCTGTTAAACACAGATGCCCAGTGCTTTGCCCCACAGCTGTGGTAGAAGGAAAAGGGGTAAGAAAACAAAAAGGCACAGATTCTTGAGAACCTTAGCAGGCATCATGATCACCTCGAGGGCTTGTTGAAATGTAGGCTGGATGACTTTTCTTCCAAGAAAAGGGAGAGGCATATTTTCCCTACTCCTCTGACTAAATACAATTCAAATCCAAACATTTCATATGTGTAATAAACCTAAGAAGACTCTGAAGAAACAGCCTGACTAGGACCTTGAGACCTAAGGAGGGACAATGTGGAGAGTTTCCTGAGTTTTCTTTTTGCCTCACATTATCCCGGGCTTGGAGCAGAAGAAACCACCAACCAGGAAATGCCAATGGTCTCAGACAAAAAAAAAAAAACTCAACAAAAGGATTCAGAAAGAGGCAGCCTACCAAGACAGAAACATTCTGAAAACAATAGTTCCATTCCAGCAAAACACCACAGAAAAGCAACCAGCCACACCTTCGCCCAGGCCAGCAAAGACCTAGACTTTCACCCTAGTAAGACTGGAATGAAATGCCCCAAGCCCCCTTCTGGGTGGTATTAAAGATGCCAAGCAAGGGGCCAAGACTTTCTTCTCCTCCAGCCAGTGATGAGCTCTCACCATGTCAGTGGAGACCACTTAAGGCTCCTGGATCTTTATCACCACCTGCAGTAATGAGGTGCCCTTGCCTCTGATATCAGAGAAGACCAAACAGAGAATCCAGGCATTCACCTATTATCCAGGAACGAAGAGGCCATCCTCCCCATAAAGTCAATGGACACCACTTAAGGAGCTTGAACTCCCACCCAACTCAGCACTATGGAGCCCCCTTCTTGAGCGTCAGTGAAGCTGGGTAGGGAAACTAGATATCTACTCCCACCTGGTAGTAACAAGGTAACACATTGCCCCTCATTCCTCTTCTAGAGCGGTGTCAGGCAAAGCCAGCCAGCTTTAAATAAGATCCAGAATCTCCCAAAACACACACACAGTTCAAATTTCAATTGAAAGTTACTCATCAGACCCCAAATCAGGAATATCTCCAACTGAATGAAAAAAAGAAAAAAGACAATCAACATCAAGATTATGGCCACGTTATAATTATTGGACGGTGATTTTAGAGCAACCATCATACTGCTTCAACGAGCAGTGAAGAATGTGCTTGAGACAACAATAAAGGGAAAAATCAAAAGCCTCAGCAAAGAAATAAAAAGTCTTTTCAAAATAATACAAAATATAAAGAAGAACCAAATGGAACTTTAGAAGTGGAAAATATAATAACTTAAATTTAAAAGTTCATTGGATAGAATTAATAGTGGAATAGAGAAGACAGAGAAAAGAATCAGTGAACTGAGAAATAGAGATGGAAACTCAATCTGAACAACAGAAAGAAACAAAAAACAAACAAACAAAATATAGAGTCTCAGGAATCACAGAACTATTAATATTGAAAAAGATCTAGCTTTTCTGTCATTGGAATTCCAGAGGAAAGGAGAAACATGAAAGAGCTTAAAAAAATACTCAAATATTTTTGAAGCAAGGGCAAATAATACGGGGCAAGGGAACTTTGGGGGATGATAGAAGTGCTAGTTGTCTTTATTGTGGTGTTAGTTACATGAGTGTATACATTTGTCCAAACTCATCAAACTGAACCCTTAAAATGGGTGCCTTTTATTAAATGTAAATTATACCTTACAAAATCAATTAAAGATAAAATTAAGAATGAAAAAGACTCAAATAAATAATAGCTGGAAAGTTCCCAAATTTGGCAAGATCCCCAAACAAAACAAACCCAAAGAAATTCATTCTGAGACATATCATAATTAAGCTTCTGAAAATAAGAGACAAAATATCTTGATAGCAGCTAGAGAAAAACAACTCTTGTGGTCGTAAAACAAACCAATGACTGCAGATTTCTCACAGAAGCCATGGAGCCAGAGGGAAGTAGCACAATATTTTTCAGGTGCTGACAAAAAAATAAAAAAGGGAGAGAGAGAATGAATGAATGAAAGAAATTCAATATGAGATCCTATGTCCAGAAAGAACATTCTTTAGGAATGAAAAGCAAGACATTTTCAGGTGAAGGAAAATTAAGACAGTTTGTTTTGAGCAGACATACATAGAATGGCTAAAGAAAGTTCTCTAAAAGAAACTGATCAAAGAAAATATTCTGAAACATCAGAAAGGAGAAAGAATACAGGAAACAAAATTATAGACAAACACAACAGGCTTTTCTTATCATCTAGAATTCTCTTTCTTTAGAAAAAAGCTTAAAAAAAAAGAAGCATTCTCTAAATTATGTTTATGTTTGAAGCAAAAATTATAAGACTGTTTTATAGATGTGATTCTAAGAATATTTAGAAGAAATACTCAAGGCAATTATAAATAAAGGAGATAAAAGGACATAAAGAGAGGTAAGTTTTCTATATTTCACTTAAACTGCAAAAATGATGCCAATAAATTTGATGAGTTATGTATATATAATAGGAATGTAAAATGATACAGTCACTCTGGAAAATAGTTTGGAAATTCCTTTAAAAATGTAATATGCAACTACCATGCAAGGCAGTAATTGTTCCCTCGGTGTTTATCTAAGAAAATGAAGACTTATGTTCACACAGAAACCTGTCCACAAATGTTTATAATAGCTTTATTTGTAATAGTAAAAAAAGAAAACCCAGATGTCCTTAATGGGTGAATGGTTAAATAAACTGTGATTCATCTATACATGTACTTTTATTCAGCAATAAAAAGAAATGAACTATTGATGCAACAGCCTGGATGAATCTCCAGAGAATTATACTGAGTGGAAAAAAAAACAATCACAAAAGGTTACACATTCTATGACTCCATATATATTGCATTCTTGAAATGACAAATTATAGAAATGGAGGGCAGATTAGTGGTTGCCAGGGG